>NW_017139431.1:1574891-1611570 GCF_001652005.2 Ceratina calcarata | reverse complement strand
GTTTTACTTTATTTACTCCTTTTTACATGTATATGTCTGATGAAATACCAAACTAAGAAATTAATATTGGATCGCAGCCATGTACGCGTCTGATATAGATGAGTTATAACAATCAACCAGAATTTCAAAATTAACAAAATATTATTTCACATCAGTTCATAGTCCTTCGGTTCACAATCAATTGACAAAAAAATAATGTATCACGATTTATGACAAACTCAAGAGGGTTTAGAAAAAATTTTATCAGTAATTTTATTCTTGCTCTATTTTGCTGATTTTAATTCTTCCTATTTGTTTTTTAATAGCTACATTTTAAATACTTTGTTGATTTCGTGTATCTCATATTGACCATCTCGGAAAGTAAAATACAATACATATCCGAAAGCGATGCTCGCACCGCGCTATAATTTTCAATAAATTTGCACTTCGCTTGTAATTGTAATTTTCAATAATCGTGCCTAATAGAGGGATGAGGGTGAGCAAAAGGGAGAGGGAGAGAGAGAGAGAAAGAGGGGGAACTGACGGTTTTAAGGTGGAAGGGGCAAGATCTAGGCGGTAGGAGTACGAAGCAAAAGCAGATTAGCGTGAATAATGAAGACACGACCTCGTGAAAGCCTAAGCGGGTCTCCTTAAGTCTGCTCCTTCGAGTAGAAGCCGAAGCCGGAAAGGAAGGATGCTGAGAGGTGGAGCGGACAGAAAGGAGGTAGAAGCAGTTAATTACTCCTCCCATCCAGGGGATAACGACTTCCCCTTATTTGTCGAGAGGCGCAAACAGCCAACCCTTAGTGTAATCCCTCGGCAAGACGCTTTCTCGGATATGTACCTACCTTGGAGTCTTGGATCCATACCATAACTCAAGCATTAGCCCGTTCTCAATGAGCATTGAGAAATCGAAAAACTATCCAACAAATTTCCAATTATGTAACAAACATTTGGACCATTTATCAGAAAACACAGTGTAGAATATAAATTGTAACATTTTTAAAAAAATGTCAAGGTCGACAATATCATTTTCAGAGATGACTGATAGAGAACTGTGAAAGAATAACGAGAACTACGTACGTAAGCGTGTAACGAAATAAATAACCGGTATGCTCAAATAGCCATATAACGCACGGAGAGAAGGAAAAGAAGGCAGACTAATTACGAAAGAAATCATAATAGGCGCACATGCACCACGGGCTGTCGAGCTAACGATCGCTTCCTCTGCATCTGCACCTGTTACTGCGATCTTATGGTTGCAACGATGCACGCGAGCCGCATATGCCGATGGTCTTCCTCGGAGACACGACCGCCTAAAGCATCGATCTCCTTTCATGAATTTGGAATATTCAGAAATTCGTCGATATTTCGAAAGGACGGCGATCACTTCTACGCTAACGCACACGTACTCGATCGAGCTTTTTAATGTTTTATATTGAAGTACCCGATTACATGCAGATATGATAATTACGAATATAACTGGCATTTACGCAGAGAGTTTTGTTCGTTCGTGCCAGAGAAATTCGTCTTTTTAACTGGTGTAATTGAACGGCGGTCATTGCATAAACGTTGTTAATTAGGACAGGAGACATGAAAACGAAAACGCGGGTCTTCAATGGTTGACGGTCATGTCCCTTTTTCTGCTACGAAGGACATAGGACTTCGGGGCATGTGATAAAATGCATTGACCATCGTCCGAATTAACGTCCGGAAAATTGGATGGGTCATGACGTTAAACGACTATGCTTTGCAGTTTCTTTTGTTTCATTCCGATGATTGCTTCTAATACCTGTACCCATCTGTACCCGACAAGCTACAGTTTATTCAATAATCTCGATTTTTGTTATCGTTGCTTATGCAGGTAAATGTTGTTTTGTATAAAATTATCTTGTCCTCTACGTCTATCATTCACTTTTTTTCTTAATTCCTGAGATTTCCTCTTGTTGGTAACATTCTGTACATGCATATAAATATCCGGTATCGATTAAGGATGTATTGGCTATACAGTCAATCCCAAAAATTTATGTACTTTAGAAAACTGCATTTATTTTTCTCAAAATTTCGAAAAATGCTTCAAATACAAGTTATTTGTCTTCTAACTTCGATACTTAACGAGTTAACTATGATTAATTGGCATTGCATAGGTCCTGAGAAAATCCGACCGTCCCACCGTCGACCACCATAGTGTCACCACTATAATTATTCAAAAAACCCATGAATTGATTTAAAATTTTGCAGGTAGCTTTTTAATAGTAATAGGAATCTATAATAACAAATTCAACATGTTAGCATTGTTTACGTATATAGCTAATACATCTTTAAAGTGTTTTAATTGATCGAAGTAAGCGACATTAACTCAGCATAATAAGCGGCTAGTCGGTTGCACCTCTTAATTCTCGTCCTGTTCATTTTCGTGCAGCTCGCACGCGAAGAGTAATTTTCAATAAATACACCGAACCCGACTTTGTCGTTGATTCTCTTCGAGTTGGTGCACGGCCAACGGTAGCCCCGCTGCTCATTCATCTCTCCTGTCTTTTTTCTTTTCTCTTGTTCCTCTTCCAGTTCCACCGAAAGGCTGACGCACGAAAGTAACAAGAATCCGCTGTTTCGAACGAACGTCTGACACCTCGTACGGCAGCCATTCACCTTTCGTCATAGAAGCGAGCACTGTTTAGACGAGACCCTCGGGGAAGCTCCATAGCAGATTGATTTACATCGAAGTCAGGTCTCGAACCGGCCTGTAATCTCGCGACCATGCCGATCAAAATACGCGTGGCCGCAGCCTCATCCCTTTCACGACCCCTAGGGTGTATTACGGCCCGAGTGTTCCGGCCAGAGGCAACCAACTTACGCTTAATATCGCGTGGATTAGCCGGCCAACTGTTGTCGTTGATAACCGGTGGTTTGGACGATCACTTCTGCGGTTTTATCGGTTACATCGCCACGATTTCTTTCTTGCGTGTCTCCGTCCTGATTTCAACCGACTAGATTCTGGAAACACGGTGAAGCTTCGTAGAACAAAGGGTGAAGTGTTTGGACAGAAAGCGGGGCCGTACTCCCGTTAGGACGTTTCCTCCTCAAGTGTCCTCAGGAAGTACGCAGGTCATCGCGTGCAGAACCTCGCGAGACGATCGCGGTTCTCCATTGTCAACGACAGCCGAGAAAAGAAAGTTCACGGCTATGGGGTTACCCGCTGTCTTCAGGGTCACCGTTATCCAACGATCATCTCGCATACGATTCGCGGCGAAACTAGAACGAATTCCGCGATTCGAACGTAAAGAAGCGCGTGTGAACTTTCATGTTCGCGTATTACGGAAATACGCGATCGATTAAATTTAACCGTATTTGGAAGCAATTCTGTGGTTCACTTTACCACCGATTCGGTATTCTCTTATTTTCGGCTGTCCGTTTCTTTTCTTAGCCGTCCTTCATGATGTGTGAAGCTGTTGGTTGCAAAGTTATTTATCACTGTCTTCGCATGATTTCGAGTAACGAATGTTCGCGTGATGGTCGCATCAATTTTGTATAATATTCTGTTACAGAAGTCATCCCGACTTCTTTTTATTTCCATTTCTTGCCTGACTTCCTTTCGCCGTTGGTCAGAGCGAGCAACATTCGAGAACGTCAATTTCCTCAATATTTTTATACAGCGCATTCATCAACATCGAGACCCATGCGTTACTATCACCTACGTCACTTATCTTAAACGAAGAAGCTACGTTGTTCGAAACAGCGTTGGTTTATACATTCATGAAGCTTGAGTTTCTAACTCGTATACAACGTTCAGTGTCTCAATCGATCCTGACTACTTCGTTATGCCCGTTACCTAGCTCGTCTTCATTAGCCCTAGCCCGTTCTCCAAAGTTCGTCATCTTGCTTCTGTGCGACGATCACTATCCTCTCCTTCAACTCTGAGACTGAAATAATCGTTCAGCACGCATTCGTCGACCGGGATGTACATCGACAAAGCCGCGTTTCGCTGTTCCCACAGGAGCGTCTTTCGTGCTGAACGTACAGACATTAATTCGGTCAGGAAGGAATGAATGGTAAGGAGAGGGGCGAGAGGGACGGAGGAAAGGAAAGAAGGACAGAAGGAAACTTGTAACATATGTGTAACGTAAGGGGCGTTCTGTGGCTGCGGTCCCGTCCATCTGTGGCAAGGAGTCCAGACGTAATTACTACATCCTCAGATGCTGTTACCATATCTGTGTGTACACCGTCGACTCGATTCACAGAAATCGTCTCGAGCTACGGCTTATGCGAAATACGCATTGGTTTCGTGATAAACCAGCTTATGTGAATTTCAATCCTGAAACCATCGTGTATATGACGGATGTATTATAATTGTAAGGCACATTATCCTTTGTACATACTAAATCTTAGGCAACCCCTCTAAGACAAGGTATTAACCAGTCAGTCAAATTCGCAAATGTTTTGAATATTATCCGAGAGGATTTCTTATCAAAATTAATTAGAAATGTTGCATTGAGCTGATAATTATTACAAAAGTTATTTGATTTTTCCGAATTTCGTATGTACGCATATATACGCTGGTAGGATGCAAATGCGTGTGCGTGTGCCCGCGATCACGGGTTCTTCCGTCACGCGACGTGCCGCAGTGAGGCCCGTTTTCTTCTTCTTCTTCCTCTTCTTTCTCTACCGAAACCGTTCCTCTCCTTCTCAACCGAGCTTTTTCGTGAACGGACACTCGTTGCACGTGAGGACGAATTCCCGCGGGTGCAAATCGTCGTGAAATTGACGGTTCCTGTGAACGTGAATGTCAATTTGACGTATGCCCGGGGTACGTCAAAATTAGTGACTTAAAAATTTCCTGCCTCTCCATCGGTATTAATTCTCCTTCGTTTTCGCTCCTCCGTTCGTTTCGTGTGCAACGTGATATTTAAAAAGTCTTTCAGTTGATAATAAAGATAATCGACGTTCGTTTGATTATTTCCTTTTTACAGGAAGTTAACGCCTTTTTCGTAAAATGCTGTAATGCATTTTAATAAAAAGAACGAAAATAAATTCGCATCTTGCGGTGTCGGGACAAAAAGAATATTGATTCAATTAATTTATTTGTCTCATTGTATTTCGAGTTTATCGACTAGTTTAATTTTGTGAACACAGTGAAGAACCGTGGAGAATCATTATTTTATCGTTTGCCAAGCAAACAGGCTCCCTGAGAATGCTTCTAAATCTTCTTCGGCGCTCTGGCTATTCGAAATGAAGGGTTGCTCGTAAATGATGGGTTAACCTGCTCCCGGATCCGCCTCGAAAATCCCCTGGATCTAATTCAATTAGGATCGCAAGGTTGTCTAAAGTTGGGATACGAATGGTTATGCCTAATTGTTAGTTATTATTGCTATTGAGATATTCAACGAGCACAACATTCACTTTTAATTAAAAGGAAAATCTGTCTTTTCTAGTGCAAAATTTTTAACTGACTACACGTGTAATTTTCTGTTTCCTTCTCTGACCACTATTTTGAATATAAATTATTAACTTCGCTTCTCAATCATTGTTGACTGCAATTCTCTTACAGTGAATAAGATCTACGTCTTCGGTCGCTTCCGTTAGCACCGGAAATTGGACCTGTAATTTTCCGCCTAATTTCAACTGAACATTCGTCAAATCCGCGGCGTTAGCCAGTCAAGGGTAGGATCATTTCATTTCACACAAACGTCGCAAAGCGGTAATTTCTGATTCAGAAGAAAAATAAGCAAATCTGTGTCTTGAATTGGAGTACAAATGATGGAAAATACGAATTTAGAGCAGACATTGAACTGTATAATTAAAACGGGTGTAATCGACTTAATTTTGCGTTTAAGAAAGAGCTCGCGACCCCAAGGGGCTTTGAAAATATCTCCATGTGTCCCGGCGCGGCTTGCGGTTGCCGCCCTTGCGCCTCGGTGGCAGAAGCAGACGTTGTAACGCCGAGATTTACAGTGGCGCTTGTAGGCAATAAGTCATGTCCAGTGAACATGTCGCCTACCGCAGACCTTCCACGCGTGGCCCGTCTGCATATATAAAGATGGCTATGCCGTGAAACGCGATACGCGCGCATACGAAGAGCCACTCCTTCTCGATAATATCGCCACGATTTCGGTGTGTGCTCATTCTCCCCCCCCGGCCCCTCTATTCAACTCCTTTCAATTAACTCACCGGTGATTACTTATTAATAAAAGGCAGATTTTTATAAAATATATCTAAAAAATTAGTTCACTCAATTCTTCTTCTTACGTCTTCGTATGTCAAAATAATTCTGATTTAATGGAGAACATTAAGGAAAATGAATAGAAAAGGCCAAAAATATTTTAACTGCATTCAAGTTTTCCATGTACACAATGTGCATCGTGCACATCAGAAATTTTACGCCAATTCATTGTCATTATTGGTTTCTTGTTTATTTTTACTGGCCTTTGTATCGAAATTAATTTTATTAGAAAAATGGGACCTAAACAAGGAACAAGATTATTTCATCCTTAATGCACGTGAAAATCTGTCTCGAAATTAGTTTTGTTTCACTTTTTTTTCCCGCAATCATGCGTGGCTTACAATAGATGGATGCAGAAGATTGCTCCGTTCTCTTTGGACGTAATGATGATTGTTCGTAATAATTCCGGTGGCGCGGCGGCGAACCGCCATCCTTTTAGTTTCACGTTATACGTGAAACCGAATCTTAGCATGTAAATTTCTGCCACGTTTCTTCATTTCCTTTTGGTAGCGGCGCGCCGCGCCAACAACGAAATTGCCAATTCGCACGTTCGGACCTGCGTCTCTCTTTGATCTTTATAGACCAAGCATGTTGCATGTCGAACAATTTCCAAAATTCGACCAGCAACTTTTCTTTGTGAAAACTTTTGGAATATGAGATTACAGCGTCGGTTAAATTTAATGTATGTGATAGGATGTTTTCCGCGATCGAATATAGATCTGAAACGACGGAGGAAGGAGACAAGGAGTGAACCGACACGGTGGCGATGCGGGAAGGATAGGTCCGACGAGAAGAACGAGTGAAGACCTCAGCCTCGGCCGGAGCGTGACCTCCGACCCTCTCCGGATCTCGAGTGCGCATAATACCTTATTGTAATTACAATAAAGGTTATCTCGCCGGGATTTCGAGGCTCCAGCGGCATTCAGTCATTCGCGTTATTGAGATGGTAAGCGAGAGCCGAGAGAGGAGGTGGGAGATCGTGTTGTATCCCAGCTACGTCCATTCGAGAGCGAAGGAGAAGAAGCGAGGGAAGCAACCGAGTATATATGTATGTACATTCATACATGCGTCGAGATACAAGAGAGGACGCGTCCGTGTGTTTCTCCGACGTAGACGCACCAGAAACCATGTGGGCGATAAGGTATCGGGACATTGTGTATTTGACCGGGCTGGAACCTGAAGAAGATAGATAGTCCGATACCGGAGGTTTCGCGTGGAACGGAGAAAGATAGAGCGGCATCGCGAAGAGATCCAGCGAAGAGGGATCAACCGGTGGAGGAACGATCGTT
Source organism: Ceratina calcarata (assembly GCF_001652005.2). Lineage (NCBI taxonomy): Eukaryota > Metazoa > Arthropoda > Insecta > Hymenoptera > Apidae > Ceratina > Ceratina calcarata. The sequence continues at coordinate 1,604,085 of NW_017139431.1, read as the reverse complement.
ACCCGATTCGAATTTCATCATGCGGGATCAGCTGGAAATCCCATATGAGCAATTATGCTGCTCTTCTCTCTCGTCGGTCCTCTCTTATTCGCGGACGGTCAAAATGGCAGCGAGAATTGGGTCGTACGATCACAATGAATCGTGGTTTGCACGCCGCTTCGACAAGTAACTGTTCTTCGTTCTCTGTACATCGACCCGTAAATATACAGAGAGAGGATAAACAGCGAGGCACACGGTGGAGATTGAGAAGATCGAGTGGAGCGAAGGGTGAAAGCAGAAGGAGGTAAAAGGACCGAACGGGGAGCGAGAGGTAAAAAGGTATAAAGAGAACGGTGCGACGAGGGACGAGGTGCCTTTTCAATTAATTCGTTTGCGCGTAAACGCCTCTTCCTGCCGATGATTTACGGATTTGCAATCGACGAATCTCTCTACCGGCTGATCCTCGAGCGTGCTCGAACGTACGTATAGCGTAGTGAATCAGTCAGGAAGGCACACGAGTTCTATACACACGTGCATGTAACGTTCATGCGAGGGAAAATACGGGTAGGCACCTGAGCAAGTAAGTGCCCCCAATACAGATTCCAGTAGGAGTGAATCGGGAATTTTTAAATTGAACGATTTCGAAATTATATTTGATACCACTTGCTCTGCTTTGAATCTAGATGATATTCGTGTCAATCTGAGAAATTGTGAAATAATTTCGACTGCCATGTATGTCAGGCACCGACTGTATAATTATCCGAATATTACCTAATAATTTAATCAGCTGTGATTAACAGGTGATACGTGTCTTTTATTTCGCTTCTCTTCTCCTCGTGTAGAGATTGGGAAGTAATCGGGGGCGGTGCCGCCGACCACACAAGCCGCCGCCGTGAATCATATCCCGTGTACCCAAAAATATTACTGTACACACACACAGACACAGACACATCTTTGCTTATTATACCCACTTCTTTTAATCCGTGCATTTATCGTAAAATCTTTAAAGCCAATTGATTTCTTGATTGCTTAAAATTTGCAACGGGTTCAGTATTGACAATTATAAGTCCAATTAAGAAGTGAAAATTTCTTGAAGAGCATATCCAAGCATCGTTGCAGAAGCATCGCTAAATTGCCGTTCGTGCACGATCACTTATTGCTTGCCATCCGTTCCACCACCCGTTAGAGAGATTCTTACCGTAGAGGGTGTGATTTACGTGTCTCCTGATTTACACTGATTACGGGCTCGGCCAGGTCGCAAAGCAAATACTGCCCTCCTCCCGTTCTTCTTCCCTTTTAGCTCGTGCAGTTTGGTCAGCCGACTAGCAGGTTGTCCGGCACCCACTTTTCGAGGCAACATGAATTTCCGTTGATTGATTTTACTCAGGCATTAAATTAATCTGAGGCCTATGACCACTTCGCCAATCGTCATTAAATCCATATTTATCCATTTATGTCTCAAGTCTTCTTTGTTTCACAATGAATCTTATTTAATTGATAAAAAATATTAAATATCGTATTAATGGAATATCGTTTCGTGATGAATTGAAAGATTTAGTAGAAATTTAAATAGAACTTCCGCGAAAGTAACCAAAATTGTGAGATTTCGTGCCGAGACTCTTTGATTTCCTCCGCGCTAATCATTTCAGAGAAGTAGGAGTCTACGTTGTTGCAATTAGACGCGGCTGAATCGCGTGCCAACCTCCTTTTTGATTTTAGTCGATTTTTCCAGGACGACTTAAAATGCTAGGTCGACCGGTTTTGTGATCTCGTTTCTTTTCTAGCTCTATTGCACCGGATGATACTCGTTAAAGACTCGTTCGTGTCAGTGAATGCCCGTACGTGATAGAATTCTACACGCGGGTCCACCTAGTGTTTAGCACCTCGTGGACACGCCGCGCTGCCGCGCGCAGTAGCAAATTGACTATGAAGATCCTTAAAAACGCGCCCGTGCGCGATAACTTAGTCGTTCGCCTTCTTCTATCCCATTACCTAAGTTTGTTCTACACATTCCGTCACTCTCCATTCTGTATTTTTATTTTTTCTTTCAATTAAAATATAGTTCTACTCATATTATATTATTAATATTTTTATAATAATTCTCATTTCATTAAAAGTAGTGTTTCCTTAAAAGATTTTACGAAATCAAGTAAAAGACACGGTGTATGATAAATTTTGAGATTTATCAAATTTAAAAGGCAGCATAAAACTAACAGCACGTATCTTTTTACTGATGAAATGGTCTAACTAGTACTTCAAATCTCATAGATGCAACCAGACAAATTGGCACGCGTTTCTTTAAAGGACTGTCTCTTACTCGTTGCACCTTCTTTTTTAACCAGGATTTTATCATCACCTCGACCTTTTTCCCTCCCGCTTGTCCCGCTTCGTGGTACACCTCTTGCTCTCTCTTCCGAGTTTCTTCCTTCTTCTCGGCGAAGTTTCTTTTTGCTCTTCCGGAGCGTCTTCGAGAAGGAGCCCTCCGGCAAACGTAACCGGACGGGTCCGAATCATAAATTCCGCCGAGTAATGTAACGTCCGACGCGATTATTTACTGATACTTATTCGATGGCTAGAACCGTGCAGGGCAACCTACCCAGTGTTCCTTCAGACTTTTCACCGCTAGCGGAGGACAAACTTCGTCCACGACTTCTTTTTTCTGTGCTCTGGCAGCTCCAGTTCTCAAATTCACGTTCAATAAATGATTGATACAAAGTTTGTTTTATTGTTAGGCTAAATAGAATGTTAAAACCATGTTTGGTGGATAATTTAATTTTCCTACCTACCTAAATGAACACTGTTGTATTAATCAACTATCATTCGTTCTTGAGAAACTTACGAATCATCGGTTAGAGTTGGCTGAGGTAAAGGCAGTCTTTTTTTGTGAATTCTTCATTCGCAAACGCGTAACGAATTACTGTCACCGCAGATATTAACGGGGCACTCTTCTTCGCTGAGAATAAAGGAGGAAGTTGGGGCGTATATTATCCGGTCGGCTACCTCCTTCGTCGAATTATTAAAAGCTAAACTGGCTTTGATTTATAAGAGGGCAGAGCTATCCCGCGCCACCAAAATTCAACGGTGTGTTAAAAGGAGTCGCGGGGTTGCCGTGGAAGAGTAAGAGGGGGTTGAAACGCGGTGAGGCGGTACCGAGATTAATTTTATTACTTCCGCTCGAGTAATTATCGCATTACTTGTTGGAGGAGAAAGTTGCTGCGAGCTGTTGCCGCTACCCATATTTATAATCTTTGGATTTAGTTAAATTCTTTCCATGTTTCATTTATTCTTTGCATCAATGACAGATATGTAAATTATTCCTGAACGCGTGTCACGTTATTTCAATGCTTTGAGATCCAGAATAATTACGTTTCTCTAAGAAGAAAGAAGTAAAATTCATCGTGACGATCTCAACGTTTGATGGTTAGTCGGTCTCGCGTTTCAATTCATCGGTAAATCGTGTCCAAGCAAGAAGTGAGGAAACTGTGCGGCATCCGATGAGGAGTGCAAACGAACGGTTGCGAGTGGGAAAGAACAGATTGAAGAGAGAAGGACGAAGACGGGTACGATGGAAATCTGGCCGCGTACCGCGTAACCATCTCTTATTCACCCACATGCGCGCGAATTGTACCTGTAAGAAGATCCTCGTTCAAGTCCCTCTTCAGTCTAACGCCGGTGGTTGGTGGCCGGGCGGAAAAAAGAAGATGAAGCCGCAAAAAAAAAAATGAGGGGGTCGACGAGCGAGCGGGGAGGGGGGAGGAGGAGGCGAGTATCATCTCCAGCTGAACTTCTCCTTGCGCGATACACGTACACCTTTCTCGGAGCGCAGCCACACGGATCTTCGTGCGAGCAAGTATTTTAGCGGCGGTCGGGGGATGAAGTCATCGCCCCTTCCTCTTTCTCTTACAGCCCTCCGTCTCTCTCCGTCTCTCTCTCTCTCTCCCTCTCGTTCTCTGTTCTGGCGAGTCGCAAACTCCCCGGTTCCACTCGTGGCGCGCAAATGAGGTGGAAAAGATAAAGGCCGTGGCAGGCGATCATTAACATGCACGCTCCGCTTTTGAGGAGCCGCTGGAGGGTGGCTCGGTGGTAGGTTTAGCTCCGCGGATTTTAGATGTGCGCGTCCCTATATATCTCTGCACTCTATATAAACAGAAGGAAAAAATGTATATAGTTGGATCGCATTATGTACCGATCCAGAAAGGAAGGATTCAACGTAGCTGGCACCGCGGTGTGCGCCTATGTGTACGTACCTAGCGGCGTACGTGCGTGTATGTATGTATTTATTATATAACTTTGTCCCATGTATGTAGCTACCCCCGGGGTGACAGCGCGAGAAGAAGGTGGGAAGATAGAAAAAAGAAAGAGGCCAAAGGAAACGAAAGACAGGGACGAAGAGAGGAAGAGGAGGACGGCTAGGACGGGGGTGGTGGAAACTCGTGAGGAGATGCCAACCTAATGGCGGCAGCAATTAACAACAAACACCGCTCATTAATCGCGAGAGAGTCCTCGTTCTCTCTATCTTGCTTCATCTTCCCCTCCTTTTTACCTCTCCCCATCCGTTACTCAAAATCTCCGTCTCGTTCTCTCGAATCAAAGCATGCCCAACTGTCCCGTATTTTTTATCTCGCTCGCCTGGCTGCCGTTTACTCCTCACCCCGGGAGCATCGCTTACCCCTTTCACCCTTCAGCGAGCCTTCCAACCGTCCGCGAAGTTTCCTATTAAAAGGGAAGGTATGATAATAACGCCGCGGCTCTCGACGCGGTCTTTTCACTCGAACGACCAGTAGGTTGTTGTAGATTCCTTCCACAGTGTGTGCGTGGATGTGTGTGTATCAGGGTTGGGCGTTACTTTTATGGAAATTCGCGTCTCGTTTATTCGCGACGAGATGATGGAGTAAGTCTTACTACTCGCTGTAACAATTGCTAAAGACGAAGTTAAGCTCAAGTAGTTTCGGAAAACGCATTCGATTCGATCGTTATAATATTTTAAATGCCGCGATATTCGAAATAGCGTGATCGTTTTTCACGCGTACGATTTCTTTCCCAAAATATTCGTGGGGGAGCGTTACCGCAAGGAGGGCAACGGCAAAGCGGACGAAGCCAGAAGACGAGCCGAAGCTACCGGTCAAGAGGCGCGAAAGAGGAACAGAAGGCAGGACTGCAAACTGCGACAGGACATGCAAGCACAAAGATGAATCCTGATCACGCACATTCCCCCCGTGCCTCTCGGCCGTGCTCCCGTGCTGCCGGCAGTGCTCCCGTTCCTTCGTATCTTCGATAATTGGAAATCAGTCTGAATATAAATAAACCACCGCGCGCGACCCCCCTCGCTCTCTCCCTCCCTTTCCGTACTTCGCGTGGATCCTTTTCTCGAAGAGGTGCTTCTCCATTTGCATAATGGTTTCCGAGCGGCGAGATCAACGGCGAAGGAGAATTCGGCTTCCTTCGAGGAGGGAAAAAAGGTCAGTCCCTCGGTGTCTAGAAAGTTGTTACTTCGGAGTTACTTTCATTGGTTCTGTCCACTCGGTTTGATCTTTAATCGGCGTCTAAACGGCGTTAATAACGTGGTCGAATGCGGTTCCCAAGCGATTCGATCCCCCGTCAAATATTCTCCGATCTGTGCGCGATTGATTTGTTCCTAATTAGAATCCGGGTAGACGAGCTCTTGTTTTGCGCGAATGTTACACCGCTTCTTATCGATCCTCCGCGCCGATTATTACCACTATTTTCGTCTTCTTTCTACAGCCACTTTTCGTCGCATCGCGCCGTACTCAAGGAAATGGAAACGGGGGAAAAACGGCAGCAATTCCACGCCACGTCCTGTAAATTGCAGCGATTTAATTACTCAGTGACACTCGGTGCCACGTCACCGGTCACGGGTTAATTATCGCGTTAACGAGGCTCGATATTAACGCGTCCGCTCCGAAGCGAAGATGAGATCAAGTTTTTCTACCACACCCAGAGCCGTTATGAGTGAGTCTCGTGTTCCACGGAGGAAGAGTCGTTAACGCGAAGAAATCTTTGAACAGTCCGGGATGGTTAACGGACTTCGTCCTCCTAGTTGCGGAACGTCGCGTCGCGTCACACCGCAGGTAAACGACGAGTTTCACTCGCGGCCGACGAGTGTCGGGGCATTTAGGCGCAAGAAAAAGCGTGACTGCTTCCCTGTGAATTCGTAAGTCGCCGGAGTAATGAGGAGGGCAGATGTCTTAAAGATGACATTTAAGAGGGGCTGGTTGCGAAAGGGTGAGCAACGTTCAAGGAAGTATGAAAAGTGGGCTGATACAGTGGAAGACGGGCGGGTCGCGGGGACGACGAGGAAACTTTGGAAACCGCGGTCTTTTGATTTTCCCAACATTTTTATAAAGAAGATTCGAGGTTACTGCGCTTAGGGCGCGATTCGTTGCGCATCCGTTGACAAATTATGCGGAAAAACTGTATAAAAAGCGCGCGCGACGACGACACCATTCAGGCAAAACGGTTGAATATATGCAAACACGGAGAGGCGACGGTGAGATCGTTTAATGAGTTCCACGGTATGGACCATGTGCGTGAAACGAACGCGATTTACGCGAACCGAGCCACTGCACGGCATATTTAATCGTTTTATTTCACTGGAAACGGCAGTGAAGTGTGTCGAAAAATCCAGCCTTGGTCTCGTCGCTCGTTATCTAAGTGCTCGTTAAAAGTTGATCACTGCGTTCCCGTTTTTATATCTATTTCTGTCGGGGAATTTCACACTCTTCGTTTCGTTCAACGATCGACATTTTTCAAATAGTTCTTGCTACCAAAAGTACCTGACCTTAATAATTGCAATATCATGTATGCAAGTAGTTACTATAAAAACGGTCGATTGGAATACTGTCAATTTACTCCTAACATAGAAGGACTGCGACCGGAAAGAGATTAAATCGTTAAAGAACGCGTGTCCCTTTTACAAAGGCCTTTTCGGTGAATGGATTCACGCATCCCGAATGATCGTTCTAGGAGCTTGTAGACTTCTAGCCGCTCCTAGGGGCCAGGGCTCGGGCTTTGGGGGGCAGGTATGTAACGTTGTAATTTCAGATAAGCGTGTCCCAAGAGACACGCATTGTGTCGATGGCCGGGGTTGTTCTCCGGCTTCGTTCGATGCGGAGCGCGTGTCGCAGGACGTCCCCGTGTGCACGCGTATATACATACTACTCGCTCCCCCATCGTTCATTACGTGTTGAATCGCGATATCTCGCCGCTGCGACACCCTTCGCATCTCGTCGTCGAGATTTTCGAGGTCGTCGACGATCCTTGCACTTTGACGCTCGTTGCTTACGTTTATTATTACGACGCAATCGGCAACGTCGTAATTTACGACGGTACGCCATTCGTGTTGCACCCATTGTCCCACCTGCTTGGTTAATTAACAGCGTAATTAGCGCGCCCGGTACGAGTGCGACGACTTTAGCTTTCATTATTTTCGGAAATGTGCCATTTTATTTTGTAACACGGCCTGCATCTCGAGCACGGTATTTCTATTTACCCGTTACTTGTTTCTCTTTCAAAGGACAAACGTTTTCTTCTTTAGCTCTAGATGAAAATTTAACAAGAATGGATCGTTGTATGTGTCCTCGATTACCGGAAGAGTTAATGGTTTTCATTATCGCTGGTTCGTAGTCATTCGCGATACAGCGTCGATGAAAAGAGTGTACGTGAACTCACCCTAAACGTTTGACAACGGCGGGCAGAGGGGAGAAACAGAGTGAGACGGAGAAAATGACAAACCGATGATCTTCCCTGGGGACGCCCACGTGGGGACACGACAGAATGGGATTCTTAATTAATCTTTGCATTTCCATTAGGATTTACGTTATTGCTTCGACCGGCCACCAAATAGATTCTACAGTGACGGGGAGATAAAACATATTGCGTGCTGATACGATGCCACTCACTCGGTTCCGTTCTTCCGTTTACGATAGGATCGTACGTTTCGTCCAAAAATGTGCTACCGCTGTTGCTATAATATTGTTACGATGTTAAGCGTTTTTCGAGGATTCGCTTTGTACTGATATTGCTTTCAGAAAAGAATACGAGTGGTGTCCGGTATTCAGTATCAATTGACGGGCCACTTAACACCCGTGATGCGTGTAGAGTGCTTGAATTTTACATGGGTTTCGGTGGGCGGCGTGTAGGCGAGCACCATAAGTTCCTTACTTATGCATTCTACTTATAGCCCGGGAGAAAATTAAATGTATACGCGTTGCATTAGATTTTGTGATATTCCTCCGATTTAGAATGAACGCTTAAACGTGCGACATTCATATAAATTCTTTAATACTTTCGACATTATCAGAACTAAATAAATTGCTGATTGAGAAAGATACACTGACAGATGGAAGTAAATAATAAAAGGAACTGGGATGTTTTTTAAAACGTGGATAATACTACGCATAAAAATTGCATTACTTCTTTCTTTAGCCCATTACGGGTTACCTGCGACGTAAAAACTTTTTAAGCTGGAGGCTCCGCGATTCATTCATTCGAATATGTATGTCGAATGGGGCGTGACCGGTCGGTCGTTTAACCAGGAACATAATTAAGAGGACCTGCCCCGTCCTCCTCTCTGTTTTTATCCTGCGTGGTTGGAATGTGGGGCGTGAATTATCCTGCGATGTTGTTCGATAAATTTCACCTCGTTGATTACACGAAACCGCGTCCCGTACCGTGGGGAGGGAAAAAGTTTGCTCACCGAGAGTTCGCCGTCGCGGTAGCAGAAATAAAACAGGGAGAAAGGAGCGCAGGTAGGTAGCAACCAGTAGGTAGGTAGGTAAGTAGAGGTTGGTTGTAGATGGAAAAGAAGACCGCGCGAAAACTACGACGCGCGAATATAATAACATGCATTCAGCTTTAGCCGTTCTGGAGCGAGTTACTTTTTCATCGAGCCAATTCTCTTCGTAAATCCCGAGCATACGATCTTTGTTTAAAACCAGTAGTCGCGTCGAGACTTTAATATCTACCGTAACACTGGAAAGTTCAACCAGGTCATCTAATTTTAGTAGAATAATTTTTTAAAATACGTATTTGGCACCAAGTTTCGAGTATTGATACCATGGCGTTTCCTTCATCGATTAGATATTCATGAACGTTTTCTGGGTACTGTTACTGGACCATAGCGTTATTAATCTACAGACACTTATTGGAGGGAGAAACGAAACGGAAAAATGGGAAGTGTTCATTATTCCATTATGCCAAAAAACGAGTAGTTCGGTATAATATATTGTGGGCCTTAACGCACCTGCAGGAGCGCGAGGGAAGTCGTAGGCGATCCTGGCAAAGTGTGAGGCCACGGGGCCACCTATGAGGGCCTCTTCTCATATTTTTCTTACCTCTGCTCGCACCAGGCCTCCAGGAATGCGGTCGAAAGGATTTTACTTTCTATTTTACCGCGACATTTATCGATACTTATTTTAAGGACACCAACGTTCGTTCGTATCCTCTGCACCGATATTTATAATTTTCGTATTTTAACACGTAACGCGTGTGAAGCCGCTGATAAAATATTATTTTTAATTGGCACGGCGTATCCGTGTAGCCGTAATACGCGCATGCAAGGAGGTAAAAATTATAATGCTGTAAGCCAAGATCGTGATAATCGTGTTCAAAAATATGTTTCACATTAGTCGTCTGGTTGATTTCAAATAAATTATGATTTCATTTATTACATCGCCGTTTAAATAGGTTTGAAGGTAATGATCGAATTCGATGGTAAATTAATAGAAATAGGTATTAGCGTTGTTGATATAAAAGCTGGAAGTGCAAGATTCGATTCGGACAGGAAAAGCTTAGATTAAAACTAGCAGTATCGGCGAAGAAGGCTCCCGTAAACAGGGGTGTTTTAGAATTCGAAACGGTAGACGGGGATGGGGTAGCAAACAACCATCAGACGTGCCACCCTCCTTGCAATACGACCACTTCGGTGGCTCCCCGCATTTCATCCTCGAGAGGAATTTGGCCTCAAATTAAAAGATCTCAGCCGAGCTCCGAATGAAATCTCGTCGCACGAGGGGTAGATACGTTCCCGAACTACGACCTACTATAATCTGCACACAGGGTGTCTGCAAAACTTCGCGATTGTCTCCGACTAAATGTTTACAAAATTCTTCACCGAAACTGGACACGCGGCAAATATTTATCTTTCATTAAAGTATAAGTTATGTTAATTCATCAGGTAAATTACTTTAATGGAAATGCTAAACCGTAATGCGAATTCCGGATGAGAATTTGCGAATGCGAAACTGATTAAAAATATTTTTAATGATTAGGAAGATGAGAAACTGCGAACAAATTCCATTGTATTTGTGTGCAATACGGTGCTTTTGCGAATTACTGATATACTGATAAAAGAATATTTCGTATACACCCTGTAGATGGGAGGAGCGCGTACCAGAGACCGACTATCAACCGTATTCACGGGCTTAATGCTACCAATATCCCAAAATTAAAACGCGCCGGTGGTCCCGCAAATCATTCGCGCAACAACGTGTACAGCGAACAAAAGTGGCGACGCAATCGGGCGACGGGAAGCTGGAAGAAAAGTGGCCGAGCCTCTTTTCTCTCAGTTAACACAGTTCACCTCGAAGCCATTTGTTTCATATTTCAATTTATACAATACAAATAAAAAGACAGAATTATTAAGAAATGTTTCCTGCGATTTTTACCTATCATTGCAGGATACATAAACGTGTTATTGGAAATTTGATTTGCTCGTGATTGCAGTCGAAAAATTTCATTACCTTTGTGACAGGGTGAACGCAAGCCCGGTCAAAGGCCATTAGCGTTCAGCGACGACTAGACGATCCGTAGTTGATGCTAAATAACGAAATCTCGAAGGGTAAATGAGTTCGTTTCAACCCTCGCCTGTGGCCGCGGTCACTGGAGAGCCTAAGAATTTCAATCTGCGGTCAGAAGGGTGCAGCGATGAAGGGTGGATCGAGAGACGGAACTCCCTTGCGTGTCCCTCTGGGGTGCGGCGTGATTTCATTGCACCCTCTCCCGGAGTCGGACGGGATCAACTTAAAAAATGATCCGACGACCGCCACCAAACCGATCTATCAATGCAAAAGCTAATCGAAAGATCAATCTCGCATGGTCGACTTGATCTTCCCCGATTCACGGACGAAGATAAAACGCGGAATAGACCGCGTATATGAATTGGCACTCGGGCTATCAAATTGAAACGCAACGATTTGAATTTTTTATATATAAAGTAGACGATGCCGGGGCGGTGGATGTTATTTTTTTTTCTATAAATATCAGTAGCGAGCTGTTTTCATGGCGTTTTTGATATTATTTAGTGTACGCGTTGTATCGCGTGACGGCTGGAAATCCCGGGAAAATGGAGCGACGGAAGGAAAAGAATGGACCTGACTTGGCTGGTCAGGACGATACGTGCTATCAGAGGCAACCAACTGGCCTGTTGCACAGTGACAAGCTGCATTTGCATTTCAACTCCTCGCGTCCTCCTCTGCTGACTTTCAAATTCGTCCATTCAAACATTTTTGACACGGTCGATGTCGGCGCAATGCGGAGATTTCGGATTGCCTGGATCATCGCGAAAATATTGCGCGCACGCGATGGCGTACAGCAAATGAGATCGGGACATCGATTCAACTAATGATCATTGAATGTTCATTACGAGAGTATCGAAAAGAATGTATACGCATACGGTTCACCTAAGCAAATTCGCACCACGGTATAGCCAAGGGCTGAAAATCGCGTGACCACATCCGACCAACGAATTCTCTGCCGGTGCAAAAGCAATGACCGAAGTGGAGACGCTCGCGTGTCACGAAAACGCTCCTGTTTAACCACGACATCCTTTCACACGTGAGTAAACAAATAAATGAATAAAAAACGTGCGGTCGCTGCGACGATATGTCCGGGGGCTTTGCGCCCTTGGCGTCGACTTTTTGCGAAATCCCGAAACTTTCGAAAACGTCAAAGGATCACTCCGTGAAGCTAGAGTCGGTCATTACGCCACAACGCACTATTTTATTTTGTCATCACCCGTTTCTACGAATTTGTTTCATCTATTTAGAACAGAATCAGTAGTTAAGTTCAGTTTCACGAGAGGGTTGTAGCATATAGACCCATCAATGAATGTATTTAATTGATTGTTTTGTGGAGATCTCACGCCCCATTATTATCACTTTCATGTCACTGACAAGAGATTATGGTGATTTCAGATATGAAATAAATTGAAGGACGAAATTCTTATTTTGATTAACGCTTTTGTTACTTTTGCACAATTCAATGATCTTTGATGATCGACTATTGTGATGTCGGGAAGAGATCGAAGTATTTTCTGATATTAGGTTCTTTTATTTGCAACTTCTGTAGAAATTATGAAATGAAAATTTGTTGCTTGGACTTTTACAATGCAGTCGAACGTGAGACAGAAGATTCCATACGGTAGATCTCATGTGCCTCGTACGTGGTTGAAGGTTGTGATCATTTACATATTTGTAGGATTTTTTAATGTTTAAGGAATTTAAAAATATATAATGTAATAATTAAAAGACAATAAAGATACTGCTGAAGTTGTCGTTGGTATACACGTCAGTCTTCATCAATTTTCATTTTCGTTCGAGTCCGCAGGACCTTTCTATCATGTTCCACATCCTCGCCCCCTTTCTTGCAAATGCGGCAAGGCGATCCACCTTAATTAATGAGTTTATTGGAAACTCCCGCGATGTTAGTCTTGGGCCACGGTTGCCCGGAGGGCAGAGCGGCAAGCGGCTCGAAACTGCTCGCTCCGTCACTCCCCGCCATTTTAATTTCGCCAAGAAACTTTCTAATTACGAACTTTTCTGATTAATCACAGTAATTAATTAGTAACGTTCGCGAGAGGAGAGAAAATACGAACCCGCTGGATGCAGCAAACTGCCTCCAGTTTCATTGAATAACGCCATGCTACCGCCACCGCCCGCTGCCACCTTTCTTCCTTGTCTTCTCAGGATTTTCTCTTTTCCGAATCGTTTCAGAGTCTTTCCAGCTCCGTTCTTCTCATTTTACCTTCGATTCGACTTGGTTCCGCGTTTTTTTCGATATGATTTCTCTCGCTCCGATCGTCTCGAACATGGTCCGTAACTTTGTCGAACTCCCAAAGATTCAGTTTGCGTTTTTTACAAAAATTTTCAAGCTCCGCAGAAGTATCCGACTCTATTACAGAGATTATGTTTCACACAAGGATTGCTGATTAAATATAATACAAGTTTGTTTTGGTCGTAATTTCTGAAACTTCTATCATTTTTCTTTATCGAAAATCCGCTAAGTTGGAAGAAATACGCGATAAGACGAGGGATCAATGATTAATATCTGAGGACACCAAGTTCCCATTAAAGGTGTAATTAATTCACGAAAATGTCCAGTCGTCTTATCTTCCGAAGTTCCTCCAGGCGGCATCCGCAGCGGCTTGAAGTTTCGTCGATTAACAGGTCTCAGCAGTTTTCTTTATCCATCTATCGTTCATGAAGTTTTGACGCCAACTACCTCTGCTGCGCAAGCTGCAAAAAGAACTTCGTACATCGTCGATCTTCGATCCCTCAGTTATATTTGTTATTGAAAGAATTTAAATTAAAGGAAATGTAAGATATTCCTTTTTGCTTGAGGGAATAAAATATCTATGTATACGTTATATAAATTAAAAAATGAAATACATGTCTAGATATAGAAATATGTGGAACTGATTGACATACTAATTAAATAACTTATAAAAAACACTTACACATAATATTTTTCGATTATTTAATATTATATAGAAATATTGACGTTTTGAATTAGCAGTGCGATTCGAGATTCTCTGCTGGATTTTCAAAATTCCAGTCAATCTGATATTTCACCGGTAGGAAACCCTTTGAAATAGCATCGCGGATATCTCCTATCCTTTTCCCGTTTCGTTTTCCTAATAAGATGTTTTGATTGGGTTACCCGCTGGGCTTCGCACCTCGTAGCCAGTTCCTGCGAAGTTCCAGCCAGGTAACCGATGACTCCGCACGAGTAGAGCTGCACAGTATTCTCCATGGACGAAATAAAATTCTTTAGGCGTTTTACGAATTACAAATTTAACCATCTTTTTTAACCTTCTACGGTAGGACCGAATCTAATAAAGTAATATTAGATTATTTTGATTTTTATTAAACAAAAACTTGGACAGTAATGCGAGTTGAGATTACATCGAGACAAATCACAGAATCTACGAAGTGTCACAGTTACATATGTCAACTGACCAATTTTAATTTGGTCCCCTACCAGCTGTAGCAGCATTTAATGATTTAATCTACTCCTTCAGAAACTCTTAGATACCGATTGTTAATTCAGATAAAAACTCGATGGTATTTAGACTGACGAGTTCACATTGATCACGATGATTAGGAACGTTCCGAAGGGATTGGTTAATATGATGTCAAAACATTGATAATATCGAACGTCAGGAACGAGAACGAAAGAAAAAGGCAGCAAGAGGCCATTAATTGTGCCGGTTCGACCCGCGATCATGCATTAATTGCGCGATAATCTTAGTGACACACGAACCTTGTAAGAAATAAAAAATATGTTCTTGCCGGACGCTCTTCAAGTATCACGCTTACGAGGTACGTTTTTCGAGTCCCCTTCGAGGCTGAACCGAACTTCGTGCATGCCATACCTATCATCCGTTCTCCTCTTTCTCTTTCTCTCTCCCTCTCTAGTCCACATTCTTGGTTCGGATCCTCTTCTCTTCTCGCGCCCGGTCTCTGTTTCTTAGCGTACTTCACGATCGCCGAGTCATCGTGTAATGACGTGCCGGCTGTCAGATCGCGAGGCGAGGCAGAGGCAGCACAATTCGAGCCACGAATCGATCGCTGGCTCGGTGTATCGTCGAGGAGAACGGAGGTGGATATATGCTTGTAACAATGATGGGAAAACGTTTAAAAAAGCGTAGGAGTTAAAGAAAATATAATAATGAAGGGCAGTCAGCGATGATGAGCTTTTAAATAAGATTTATCAATTTCATGAAACAGAATCGCGTAAAAGCATTGGTGTGTGTATAGATAACAGATATCTCGTGAGATAATTGAACGTGATCAGGTCAGTCGAAGGACGGAAATGTGCGAAACGGGCTCTAATTTCGTTCGAGGCTTCTGACACCCAGACGGACGTGAGCACGAGGCGAACGTTATAGGCGATGTCCATAATGGCGATGACGCACCGACAATGGTGCGTGGACATAAATACCACGATCGGATCTCCGGGCACGCCTCCGATTAAATTAGGAACGATCCGAGTGGCAAAAAACGATTTAAGTGTTTAGACGTTCGAGTGGGATCGTACCCGAGTAAGGACGCTTCAGGACGTGTTATCGACGATGCCGCCGCGAGGCCATCGAAATCATCGTCGATCATTTCCGAGCCGAGTGTTCTACTTACACGGCACGATTTTTATTGCTCACTGCCGGATCCTGGATGTATTTATTACATTTCGTTTTGTCTCCTTACAATCGTTTTTAGCAATCTATCGTTCAATTTAAGGTGTGGTCGTTGTTTGAAAAAGTAATCAAATTAACCGTGTGGACATTGGGCAAAGAACTAGGAATTCTAGGAAGTCGGTTTAGTGACTGGGAGCTCGTGGAAATTTGGTGTGAAACAATCAGGTCCGTCCTGCAGGTTTCTGGGTGAAATTGACGAGGATGGTACGTGAGGTGAGGACCGGAGTCGAGGACTGACGATAATTCGTGTGATCAAAGCAACTGACTCGTTGCCATCGTCTCACCTTTAATAAAGCTATCTGACATCTCTAATATCTCTTCTCTGGCCCTCCCTCTACACGGAGGAGGAAACGCGACGAGAATCGACGGAGACTATGAAGGAGGGGCGGGGGTATTTTGAAGACGTAGTCGAGGAAGGCCTAAGAACAGATGGAGATGAGGAAGTATGAGAAGAAGAAAGACGGCAGTGTGCTACGAGAAACTTGGGGGCAGAGAAGGAGAGAGATATCCAGACCGAGGCACCTTTCCACAACGAGGCCTTGTTCACCAGGAGAAAAGACACGTCAGCCGTGTACGCACCTCGTCTCTTCGGGACCATCGATACGACTACGTCGATCGTTCCCGTGGCCACGTTCCTCCTCGCACTACGACGCGAGTCTTACCTTATTATAGTTACCATCCGCAGCCGATGGTTATCAGCGACCGCCGTCAATTAAGCAATTATCGACACCTTCGGCTCGGTCCTCGGCAAGGACCCGAGATCACCGAGCGCCTGCCTGCTGGCTCATGGCCTCGAATATCGATCGTACGGATCGATCAAACGGTCCGAGATCTTTGTGTATGCCCTGTTTGTTGTTCACTAACTCTCCATGCGATTTAAGCATCGCAAAGGGTTATGTCAGGTCCCAAGTCGTATTTTTTAACGGAGTATAATGACTCGGGTGCAAAGCTTAAAATGACACGTTTTTTCTGTTTATCACTTACGTATTTCCATTTGCATTTTAAATAATCAAGTGAGTTCACGTTCTCAAGTATGGATCATGAAAATATATCGTGAATCAAATTAAAAGCCAAAATTATGTTCAACGATAAAACGTAATCGATACAAATAAGAATTCATTGAATGATGTGTAAAAATGTTTAAAAATTAATGAAGAACAGAATTATTCACGATCGTTGTACGTACATGTAGTATGTATTATAATATAACATACTACTTCTGTCTACTGTCAATTAAACAATTAATTTTGGAAAATCGTGGGTAAGTTCCCTCTGATAGTTGTAGTCTACGGCACCCGCAAAGATACGGAAACGTTTCTATGGACTTAATTGACTGTAGCGAAGGAGCGTCGTGCGAGCCATTAGCGAAGTTATCGAAGTCTACTGGGTAGTCCATCAACAGACTCGTTAAATTGATTAACCTCCGATGCATCTCGCGACTCCTTGCACGGTTAATGATCGGGGGATATGTAGATAAAACCGTGAAATATGTCGGGTTATTAATCTCACGTTTAAGGATTGCGCCTGGTTCTAGCAGATTATACTCTGATCTAATGTAGCTCGATTCGGTTTCTTCATACATAGATATATGAGATTCCATGCGACAGAAACTACGCTGTGACAACCGTTCACCTCATTAATTTACCATGTTACAGACTAGATCAATGAAATTTTTCTGTGAGCTTATCTCAATCAGCGAATCATTGAGAAAATGTTGTAAATCAATCTCACTATATTTGTATATGTACACTAATTGAAATTTATCCTGTTCATGGTTGATATGCCATGCAGAGCGTGGAAATGAGGAAATCTGACAAGTAAGCGATTCGTTATTGGTTAATCGATACGACAGGGTTTCCTTAAATCAAAACCTGTCACCGGGTACGATATTCGTACGCGGGTAGGTGTAGGTATACACTATATATCAGATATCGATCTACCGTTATTTACGAGGACAACCGGATCGTGTCAACGTAACAGCTTCCAGGATACCGGTGTCCTGATCACGTTCCGCGTGTTCCCCGCCGTGTTGTCCTTACAGGACGCGTTTACGCCGCCGGTACACGCATATATGCGTGTAGCAATTTACTGGCCGAAGAGGAGGCGTCGGGCTACATAAATCAGAAAGACAACGCGTCAGCTTATTAACCGCCGACGATTTATTTCCACCCGCTGGTACACGGACTTTCCGCGCACCCATCCCGCTCGTAACTGTTGCGACAAAATTGAAAAATTCTTGCGAAACAAATATCGGTAACGCGGATACGGCAACGGATTTTCCGCGAGCTTTTCCTTGGAATTTCATTTGAGAAAGCAGCATCGAAAGCTAAAATCGTCGGTATCGATTTCGGGTTTGTTTTACCTGTAAGTGTTCCATCAAAGGAATATTAAAGAATTGTCAGCTCGCGTCGCCTCGGTGGAGGAGAGGAGTAGGTTCCTTTCAACTTCTCCCCTTATCTGTTCGAAACCACCAAACGGATGCGCGTGCGTGTAAACGAATTCCAGACATAAATTTACCGACATCCGCTCTCCATTCAAAGGCAAAGAACGGCACGAGATTGGCGCATTCGACGATACTTCCGGCAATTCTTGAAGACTCTCTTCAATGCGTTTCGACGTGTATGATAATGCTATCAATGTCAGCTGAAAAATATCATTCGTTTCTGTCAAACTCTGCGCCCGTACGTTTTCTGCTTATGAAATATTTTTGCACAATTAGGAAATTTGTTTTCTTTTTCTACAGTTTCCGCTGGAATTGTGCGTACAATGGAATGCAATTGCGTAATCTAATGAGGACCTACAGGTAGGAGGAGGTTGAAAAAGACGTTGCAGGATAGGAAGAGAAGGCAGTCAGCGTATCAGGAATGCCAGGAAATATGGCGAGGGTTTAATCGTGGCGGGGAGGGATCTCCAGCAATTAATCGAGGGAGGAGCACGTCGGATTTTAAGGGCTCCTCTTGGTGCGTGAGGACCCACCGCGGGTTCCGTCTTCCGTTATTTATGTTCCTGGATCCAAGGAGCTCGGGGGGTCCAGGAATGTCCACCGTTCTTCCAAAACGAGATCCGGCCGCGACTATTAATTATTTCTGGTCCGTTCACGCCTAAAACAGTTCCGACACCGACACGGCTGATCCCTCTTGCCTACGAGAGAATCGTCCTTTTCTCTAAAGTCGTTTCGCGTTAGAGACTAGCAGAATCTTAGGAATTATGATAAATCGTTCGGTCAAGGAGTCTCGGGACGAATAAATCAAAAGACCACGCGTGTTTCGCCAATACTTTATTCACCCAGCAGTCTCAATCTAACGCGGAATCGTAATTTTTCGCGCGTTCGCCAGCGCCTCTGTTTCACGGGCGAGCTTCAAGCTGCGCCAGAGACGAGCCGAGGGTCTATCTACGATCGCGTATATCCCGGTGGCATACGCGCCGGGAATAATTAACGAGAAAATGTTGGAAAGGGGAATAAGGCAGCAGCCAGTACAGAACAGAAATAAACTGCTAGACACTTTCCCTCCACTTTACAGGTTTTTTTCTCTTCAATTTTAAATCCGCTTCGATGTCGCCTCGAACACACGATTGGCCTTCCATCATTCCTAATTATTCTTGTTTCCTCCTGTCGATTTCGTTCAGTTACAGATGTGTAGCATCTGAATATTCGCTATTTTCACGAAAATGTTGCGGAGATTCGCAGATGCCAGAGGATACAAGACGGACAGTGCAAGAGGCAGTACGGAACGGACGACAAAACGGCGCGCGGCGCGTGGTAACATCGCGATTTATTCGCGCGCACGTGTGATTTATAACTATGCGTACAGTCACTACATCTCAGGTCTCTCGTTTGTACGTGTGCACTTTCTCTCATTTGCGCTCGTGGAACCCAGGAGAACCCCGAAATGACGAGGGGAAAAAATAATGGGAGAAGAAGAGGAACCGGCAAGTCGTGAGTGGCGCATGAATTATTCAACCGGCAGCTCTCGTTTGCCGCACTGTTGATAATGATAATCATAGATTCTTCAACGATGATAAAATTGTCAATCGTAATAGTTGGATGGATCCCAATAATATATATATGTATATATATGTACGGGTCCCGTCACACAGTATCGATTAATTTACAAGTTTTCGTTCATTGTCTTTTTCACAGTTGCACTATCAATAAGGTAACGCACAATGATTATGTTTCTTTATTTCTCTACATATGGTAGTTGTCCCACGTAGCGTCTGGATGTTGATCTCCATACTTCTTCCACATGTACCAATATCTGAAACAGAGAACCAGAGTAATATATTCTTAGATGTTGTGAAATCTACAATGAAAATTATATCAAATTTAATTATTCTTTAAGAGTTAGAATTCAGAGATAAAATTACACATTGTTTTTCATTATAGGATTATAAATAACTCCAAATAGGCACGAGTATCCAACATTCTTGTCGAACAACAGGCATTTCTAAGTTTCTTAGACTAACTTTTACTGCAGTTAGATTAACGAGTTTTCTAAAAAGTCACTACATTTTCCTCTTATTTAATTGGCAATAATTGAAAAATTTGGGATTAGATTCCGTCCGGAATAATAAAAGAGGAATGGCTTGGATCCATATGGGAAAAGGATTCAGGTAGACAGAGAAGTTGATCTGCACCACGGCCACGTTGCACGTTGAAGGAGCACGTCGCTGTAGGTAAAACGTACCTACGGTATCCTGCCCCTTCCCCACCCCGCTCCTTTTTCCTGCCCCTCCCGTGGATCTGACCCACCGACGCGGTGGCAGTAGCGGCGCGCATAACAGGGTGGACGTTTAACATATGACCGGCTACCAGTGTTATTAATGCGCCGGTAGCGTCGTGCTCGGTTTCTTCCAAGCCCACGTACGGTGCCTACGATCCCGTGGCCGGGTTGGGGCCACCCGCGGGTCCTCCGTCCTCCCTACACTGCCAGGCCCCTCGATCGCGTACCCGGTAAGGCCCACGGAGGCCCACGAGTGCGAGCAGGGTACTCCGGTAAACGGCACACAACGCAGACGTAACACGACACTCGGGAACTGCATTGCGACCGCATCGTCCTCGACTCATCCTCCCACGAGTTATGTCTTCCTGTTGGCGGGTTGGATCTAATTAATATGTGTTTAGGCAGGGACCTGCTAGGACCGTGTTAGCTAAAGTCAGTTCTAATGTAGCAGAGATAGTAAAACTCAGATATTTAAGTTTGTTCTATGTACAGTACTGTAGTGTCTGCTACATCTCTAAAACGCTAAACTATCTGTTTCATTTCTGGAATTGTGTTGGCACAGCGATAGTCTATTACCTATTTGTATACTATATGTCACAATTGATTACTACATTGGATTTTATCGACTTATGTTATTCTATTTACAGCTTAAAAATATCGAAGCTATGTGAAAGATCACGGAAATATAATGGAACAATGGAATTGTCGTGGTTGTGGCTATAGTATGTATGTATAAAGGTTTTCGGTACACCGATTTCGCGTACTTGAAGGAAGCGTTCAGGACGATCGCGCGAGTCTATAGGCAAATATCTCCCGCTCAGCCAGGACATTAGGAGTTCTCCAGCGTCCAGAGGATTATAAATCCTTAATACAGATCGGCACGCGATGCCCGGCTCGTTAGGGTGATGCATGGCCAGACTCTGGTGTCCCGGGGTGTACGGTAGCCGATACCAACACACCCGTGGTCCCAACATCCAAGAGGCTCGTTCCTGCGGGAACGGCTACACCCTCACACACCAGCAGCCACCAGGTAATAATGAGAGATCAGAGATACGGCTCGATATTAATTGTGCGCATCGAGTGTGGCGGTACTCCTGCTTCTGCTTCTGCTGCTGTCGCTGTTGCCTCCACTTTGGTACCGGGGAGAGAGATCTGACTGCTACCGGCTTACACCGATCCTTCGATGCGATATGTGCGATATACGATACAGGACCTGATCCTGCAGCCTTCGCGAAAACGCTATGCACGCTCGGAACCTCCCTGGTCCACCGTCTTGTGCGCGTTATCGCACATTTATTCTTATCTTCAACTCTCTCTACTTTTTTTTAAAATACCAGTTCTGCTTGTCAAGTGTTTATATCATTCGATTGTCTTGTCTCCATCGGCCAGTGTATATGACCTCAACTAGCTTGATTCAATTAATTGAGTATCTGGTTATCAATATTCTTCTACAATTTAACTATGTATAGTTTTAATGAAGGGAAGAATTCTTGAGAATCAAAATTAAGAATTATAAAATTTGAGATAGATGTTCTTTAGTTGTCCAATTAGTAGACATTGGATTATCGTGTAAGGGTTGAAATGCGATAAAAATCGTTCAACAAACACGTGGTATCTCTAAAGATCCGTCCACGTCCCATCGTTCCTTACGCGGATAGAAGAATACTACTACATTTCCTTTTCTATCGACGTGAGGCCACTTTGAAGATACGATCTGAAAACAAATTACGAGCGCTGTTCGTGCTGTCCTGCTTTTGCTCGATCGGAATAATCGCCACCCGTTAGCGACCCGAGTGAGATCGCGTCTTTTTAAATCGGCGCGACGCGCGTATCGAGTTGACCATCCTCGTTCTCTCTCCGCGTCGAAGCAAGGACAGGATTTATGACCCGGTAGAGTAATAAGTTCCCTCAGAATTAAAGTTCCACGCCTGGTACCAGTTTGCTCCGATAACGATCGAAATGCACCGGGGAGATTGTCGCAGGAGAATTTCTCTCTTTTTTCTTCTCTCCCAATGAACGACGTCGTATTAAGTGTACAAGCTCTGATTAAAGAGTTCTATGTAAATACGTTATTTATAAATCATTATAGAGTAAGAGATCAGAAAATCGCAAATGGACAAATTTTTATTAAATGACAGAATGGTTTGTATCCAGTTTAGCATTACTTGTCTTACAAACGTCCAATTTAGCGGAGGCGGCCGCAGCAACATCGTTTCCGTTTTACCATCACAGTATCATTTCCCGAGGAAATCGAGCCGATTTTAATCTCCGCGAACAGAAAGGATAGCTAACCGTTGCAGGAACAAGGAAAGGAGAAGAGTTCGTTGGTACAAAGTAGAGCAGGTGTATGTGCGCGTCGCTCGCGGACGGTCCGCCGTCGTCGTCGCTCGTCTCAATCCGGATTACGGTAACACCTGGCCATTCGCAATTTTATCATCCTCCGTCCCGGAAGGATTCCAATTTTCTTCCCCCGTCACGCCACCCCCTTGGCCTCTTATCCCGGCCTTCGCTGTCGGCGACCGCTTCTTCTGCTCGCTTTTTTTTCCCTCCACCGTCTCCGAGAGACTCAATCTGTGTCTCATCGTGGATTATTGGGTGAGGAGGAGGAGGAGGAGGAGGAGGAGGAGGAGGAGGAGGAGGAAGTTGGCTGGCTGCTTGCCTCGACCGTCTGCACCAAGAGAATCGGTTAGGAGAAAAAGAAGGAAGGAGAGAGAGAAAGAACTGGTTGACCAGCGCGAGCCTTTAATTCTTTTCCTCGGACCGGTCATCCGCTTCCAGCCGAAATAAGGAGCTCCGCCGATCGGTGATTTCGTCGAATTGTCCTGGCTGACAATTTACGCCGCGCTACGCCTTGCCTCGCCGGGGTAAGTGGCACCGGGAATCTGGATTTTTAAGTCTTTCTTCGCTCCCGTCTTCGTCCTATGGAGCCGAGGATACCGTTGCACGGACTGCAGGATTTTTAATTTCGTCTTATTCTTTGCTGAAACTGGTAGGTAATTGGAAAATTTTCTTGGGGAGAAACGGTGAGACTGCAAGGAGAACAGTACCGTTCGCATATATTTTAAATAAAGTTCGAATACGCTAAATGAATGGGAACTTGAATTGTGGCTGAAGGAGTGACTTCAATTTCCTCAAGTTTTCCGACTTTTCTTGCAACTCTGAACGATCTTTGTATCGTCAGTGAATTTACTGAAAATTTATTTATGAAGGACACCCAAATAGTTTAATACTTATATAATTCCGAAGACGATTTCTCGTTCGGAAACTTTGTTATAAATTCATAAAAAAATCCTCTTACTGAATAAAAAGAACAGACGGAGTTGAAGAATAAGCAACGAGGAAGAAAAATCGCAATTGGACGTGAAACTAATAAACCTATTACCAGATAATTAATATAAAAAGCTCGTGAAACCTTAAAAAGAAGCGAGTGATTGGAAGATAACACGCGTGCAGCAAGGGTTACGTTTACAGTTACATCAAAGGACACCTTCATTCCCGCAGACAGACCCTTTTTACCGCTTCTTCGCGACGCTGACTGCCGCGTCGGGACAACGATGGACAAAATCGGTCTACGATGATTAATTTTCAATCGCGGCTTAATTACGGCACCCGGCTAAGCCCGATTGAAGAGGCGTCCTCGGGATAGTGAAAAGGGCGGTCTGCGCCGAACGAAAAAAAAGGGGACAGAAGGGAAGGATGGAATAGGGTGGAAAGAAAGAAAAGAGGAAGTGTAAAGAGAAAAGAAGAGAAAGAGGCTCTGTGTCACTACGGCTCCTCGAATAGAAGGGACACCCTCCCACTCCCACGTATCGGTCTTTCTCAACTTTCCGCGCTAGGATTGTGTCCAAGATGGAGGGGTGCCGGGCTCGCAGCGAGAAGGGCGGACGCAGGACACGATTGCCAGGAACACGTGATTAGATGGCCCTCTTTCCACGCGATTCTCCAGATTGGACACCCCCTGGGCCGCGGAGGGACGCAAAAAAATGCAATCGGCTCTTACCGTAATGAAAAAGAACCGACCCCGGGTAATTCGTACGAGTACGATGTCCCCGCTCCGGTTTGGGTATCATCGCGTATGTGCGTTCTCTTCTGTCTTCGTGGACCTATGCAGTGTACGTTTTTTACCCTGACTGTATCGAGGGGTACGCCGCTGCCCCCGGTTGTTCGCGTCGCTATTGCAGCTGTTGCCTTTGAGGACATCGGCGACTTCGAGGACCGACGCGGGAATCGTATGATCCCTGTAATCGAGGTTATTCTACGATGATAGCTATCGGAACGTTCATTAGCCGTAGAGCCTCTGTTAGATTGTAAACGACCATTAAGTTTAAGAGAGGCAGTAAGCAAGACGACCATATGTCAAAAAAAGGACTATGGTACTCCCCGCCAGCTGTGTGGCAATTTTTGTTTAAAAAATTACAAGTACTTGTCAGCAGCTTTGACTTCCCCTTGGTCAGACCTTGACAGTTCCTTTTCGTATAAATTCGGCACCTTAAGCCGATCAGGGACACTCTTGCTTACACTCTCGCTTGGATATTCTCGCGTAGAGACTCTCGCTTGAACAGCCTCTAATTGTTTCCAATTGTGTGCATCTCCTCGACGAGACGGTTGGGGTGCGTAGAATGTCCGCATTCGAAATCGTCGTGTCTACAAAATGAAGACATAGTTCCGGGTGGGCCTGCGCTCGCGCTCGGGAGACAAGATCCTACGCCGGTGGCAGCAAAAAGCCCATGATTCCCCTGATTCATGGGACTTTTTTACGCTGAGTGGCCGAAATAATTCACCTTAATGCTCTTGCTAACTGCCTGCGACCGCAACACGCGATTGTTTATTGCCAAAAAGTGTCTCTTTAATATATATCATCGCCTATGCGCAGAGAATCGTGCTGTCTGAATAAAAAAGCGGTATGGACAGGATCGAGTTGCCGCGAAAACGAAACGAATGGATCAAGATTTTTTGCCAAGGGTGTCTCCGGGTCCCCTTAAACTTAAACCCTTGCCGAGTAAAAACAAACGGCGGCAATCTGATGCCTCGCAAACAACGATCGTCCAACGTTCTCTCCTCGTTGTCGGAAGTGCAAGAGGCCCGGTTTTAATCGTATCGCCAAGGTTCGTGTATCGATACGTTTCGAGGGTTGTCACGCTTTGTGCAAAAGATGAACTCGTTACGAGGGGTGAATGGGAACGTTCGAGATTTAATGAATGTCGATCATATTTCGACTAGGTTGCGCGGCTCTAGAAAACACGTTTGATGGAGAGAAGGGTACAGCTTTTTTTTTTTTTCTTTTCGGTGTCGGTGCGACAGACTGTCGAGTATCAACAACGATTGCAAAACGACCACGCGGACAGGAGTGCCGTTAGACACGTACATTAATAACACTCGACATTCAGTATTCTTCCAGTTCGTGCAGACTGGATTCTCTATTTTCCTGGCCAGCGCCGCATAGCCCGGAAACTTCGCTGGGAGATACCGTGTTGGAATTCGAATATAATGTTCCGCTTTATAATTAGCCGAATAAATAATACTATCGCAAACTCCTCAAATTATTGATAGTTGTGTCGTAAAAATGAATATAGTTAAGTACTACGAGAATAATAATTGATGATTTGACTTTGTATTTCTCTTGTATTTAAAAACTTACCCTCTTCACGGGAAA
Source organism: Ceratina calcarata (assembly GCF_001652005.2). Taxonomy (NCBI): domain Eukaryota; kingdom Metazoa; phylum Arthropoda; class Insecta; order Hymenoptera; family Apidae; genus Ceratina; species Ceratina calcarata. The sequence continues at coordinate 1,578,239 of NW_017139431.1, read as the reverse complement.
AATTTTATCTTTGGTAAGACAGAGGGATGGTACAGATTCAAGGGAGAGAGTAAATTGGTGTAGCAAAACTGATGTACGCGTGCGCGAGAAGTGTAATAATTAGTGACGAAAGAGAAAATAGCGACCGTGAAGTATAGGCAAGCCCTAGAGTTGAAATCGTTAGCGAGGGTTCGCCTCGCGATTCTGATTTAGCCCCACGGCCCGCCACGTCAATTCTAATTACGTTTGACAGTAATTTGGCAAGGAAGAGAGGACTGATTGACGGCCAGCTTGGCTCCGAGGCGTTCCTCGTGCTTTACCTCCGCTCACTTTAACGTTCTTTTCATCTACAGCAACAATACTTGAGCGCGTGCAACGATATCTCTCGCGAACACGTAATACCGTATCACGATACCCCCGATAAGTTTCCAGTTTCAGCGTAACGTTAATTAAAACTAATCGATGAAAAGTCTGGTTTCGTAACGAATACCGTGTATAAAATAATTGCCTGGTATTTTGTATAGAAATGAGTTCATTATTCCATTATTAGATGTCAAAGCAAAATAAGTTATATCAGGTGTGATTCCGAAGCAAGAAGGATAGACGGTTATTTAATTGGATTTAAAATGCTCATAACAGGTGTGTCTAAAAACAACGAGTGAATTTGCATACCCGACAGGGTAAATGCTTAACGAAGTAACGAAAAAGATTGATTATTAAAACGTTGCGCCGAGGATGACTGCGAGAAACGTTGTTCTTTTTCGAATGATTAAAATGCCTGCAGGGTCGTTCCACCTGAAGGCAAAGAGAATAAAGAAGAGGAGTCGAGTCTCGTCAGGCGGAGATAGAAAGTGATTTCGATGGGACACAAAATCGCGCGTGTAATGGCACATCGCGTCGGTCGATTCATTTCATTAGACACGCAGCGAGAACGTGGCGGCTGCGAGATCGGCACCGATCCTCTTTACAATCTGACAATTCTTCGATCATTTCGACGCCGTGCCATGCCGTGGCACGGCGCAGCGGCGCGTCAAGAGGAAAGCGTGACGAAGATGACACACCGGGGTCCACTCTACGTTCGGTTCTGGTCGCACACGTTAATTAAAGTTCGCACAACGATGATACACAACCACACGTATAAGCGCATACATATTTTATCTTGTTTTTATTGACGGCTCACAATGAGACGCGCGTCCGTCGAATAATGCCCGCTAAATTATTGATTGTACCCCTAATTAATGTACCACAATATGCAACTGTTGAGCTCCGATATTTATCGGTTACTTAATGCGGATGATTCTTTTCCGCGCGAACGACTAGTCTAATTAACAGCGACAGTTTGACACTTTATTTATTGATTTTCACGTCGGAATCCAACGTAAATTAATGACGCGTTCCAGCTTGCGTGGATTCACAAGTAAAAAAATTAATCGACTGGAGGCCACCTACTTGGAATCCATTACAAACTTTATATACGTAAACTGGATGCACGTACGTCGTACATAAATGCAAATTCTGAATTTTCTCATTCAGTAATACACAGACTCCATTAAGGTAATTGAATACGGCGACAGAAATTGGTATGCTCAACGATAGATGCCCTTCCATGGCACCGTTTGAAGAACACTGCTGTGACAGGCCAAGATCAAAGAAATCTATTGTTATATAAATTTATTAGATTTATTTATAGATTTATATTAAATTTATTTAAAATTGTTTAGCACAAATTAGAATGAGTGAATGATAAGAATAATTTTATACGGACTAGTGGTGATATAGACAAGGCCTAAACACCTTTCAGTTTGATAAATAAAGATATTTCAATTCAATAGAATTCAGTGAGGACATAACTTTGATAAAAATATCGTAACGAAATCGAGATATAATACGACCTCCTTTTATCCGACGACAATAGTTGAAATGCATACTATAAGTATAAATGGAAGTATTAATATCGCATGAGTGGGAGATACGTGACATTTCGGCTTAAATATGCGTTCATACAAATCACTGCAGCGTCGGCTCTTCCCGGCTGCCGCAATATCGATCGGATCGAAGCGAAATTAATTAATCCGGTGAGTCGATATATCGATGCCGGGAGGTTATTCATCGGCAATTATGTTCGGTAAAGTGCAGCAAGCGATGCAGCATAAGCATAATCGTCAATCCGGTTAAAAAGTTGTGGTAAATGACTGATTTATTTAGTTCTTGCAAAATTGTGCTCGCACATAAATTATAGTTTGTCATGCTCGCAATTTAATAAGATTAGAATAAGAAATGAAGTGCTAGAAAGATAGACAGGCACGTTTGCGAAGAATTGAAGAGAAACATTGAAGAAAGAAACTAAAGACGTTGTGTTGGATTAGAGGAAGTACAAAGTTCAAGGACTGAAGTAGAATAGAATTAGTAGAGTAGAATTTAGGGGTATAAGAGGAAAGATGAGACGCGGCACGAAAAAGATTGTGGTGTGGGAGGGGAAGGGCGAGAGAAAAGAGGGTGTGTTGGGAAAACAGGGAAATGAAGAGATACCGGTAGAGCGAACGCGAGAGAAAAGGTAGAGAAATTCGAGGTGGATGAGAAACAAGGGTGCAAAGGAAAGTCGGTGGAAGGCAAGAAAGAAAGAGAGCACGGGTGGATGAAGCGAAACAGAGCCGGAGGTGGGTTTATCTCGCTCATCCTCATTAAAACCCTTCGCGGCCCACCCCCGCTTCTTCCTGCCGGCAGCTCGTTCCTCTTCCTCTTCCTTCGCGACGGAACGTGTCCCTCGCCCCGCGTACCAACGACGACGACGACGACGACGACGATTCGATGTCCCCGTGTTGGTAACACGTAGACAAACACCGACGAGCTGCTCGACGCGATGCGCGGCTGTGCCTCTTCGGTTGTCTGCGTGCGTTCTCCGGTGTATACGTGTGCGGTTATACCCGGTAGGCATCCCCGGCTCGTTGTAGCACGCTCTATTAATTAAAAAAATGGGGACTCCGAGGAATGCTGGTCAGCGACAGGGGGGTGAGAGCGCATCGACGCCTCCGTAATTGGAGAGGAATGGGAGGGAAGAATGAAGATTTCGTTGCTCTAACTACGCTCCTAATGATTCTTTAATCATTCCTTAATGTCGCTGGATATTTTTTTCTGCATCTCTCTCCCTTCTCCGTTCCGACGCAATATTTCTCTCTTTCCATTTTTACGCACCCCCTTACTTGTTAACGTCGACACACGCGTTTTATCTCTTTCATTCGTTTTATGTACTTTGTATTACTTATTACCTAGACTTTCTCTTTGCGTTAGAATTCTTATATCTTATATTATCGTCAACTACTGCCAAGAACCACCGTGACATTTATTAATTAGTTTCTTTTTTACATTACT
>NW_017139431.1:1570573-1574436 GCF_001652005.2 Ceratina calcarata | reverse complement strand
AAAGTTCAAGGACTGAAGTAGAATAGAATTAGTAGAGTAGAATTTAGGGGTATAAGAGGAAAGATGAGACGCGGCACGAAAAAGATTGTGGTGTGGGAGGGGAAGGGCGAGAGAAAAGAGGGTGTGTTGGGAAAACAGGGAAATGAAGAGATACCGGTAGAGCGAACGCGAGAGAAAAGGTAGAAATTCGAGGTGGATGAGAAACAAGGGTGCAAAGGAAAGTCGGTGGAAGGCAAGAAAGAAAGAGAGCACGGGTGGATGAAGCGAAACAGAGCCGGAGGTGGGTTTATCTCGCTCATCCTCATTAAAACCCTTCGCGGCCCACCCCCGCTTCTTCCTGCCGGCAGCTCGTTCCTCTTCCTCTTCCTTCGCGACGGAACGTGTCCCTCGCCCCGCGTACCAACGACGACGACGACGACGACGACGATTCGATGTCCCCGTGTTGGTAACACGTAGACAAACACCGACGAGCTGCTCGACGCGATGCGCGGCTGTGCCTCTTCGGTTGTCTGCGTGCGTTCTCCGGTGTATACGTGTGCGGTTATACCCGGTAGGCATCCCCGGCTCGTTGTAGCACGCTCTATTAATTAAAAAAATGGGGACTCCGAGGAATGCTGGTCAGCGACAGGGGGGTGAGAGCGCATCGACGCCTCCGTAATTGGAGAGGAATGGGAGGGAAGAATGAAGATTTCGTTGCTCTAACTACGCTCCTAATGATTCTTTAATCATTCCTTAATGTCGCTGGATATTTTTTTCTGCATCTCTCTCCCTTCTCCGTTCCGACGCAATATTTCTCTCTTTCCATTTTTACGCACCCCCTTACTTGTTAACGTCGACACACGCGTTTTATCTCTTTCATTCGTTTTATGTACTTTGTATTACTTATTACCTAGACTTTCTCTTTGCGTTAGAATTCTTATATCTTATATTATCGTCAACTACTGCCAAGAACCACCGTCACATTTATTAATTATAGTTTCTTTTTTACATTACTTTGTCTGCATCTCTTTAACGATGTGTCTCAAAGTAATTATTCCAGCAATGAATTAAAGAAATTGGACATACAATAAAAACCATTCCTTTTAGCGGTGATTAACCACAACGTATCATTAACAAACATCTTGTCATTGTTTTCACAGTAGATAATTTTGAAACATTAATCTATATCAGTTAAATAGTAACTTCAGGTGTTCGGTTGATCGTAAAAAGAATTTTTGGAATGCGTAGACAGACACGGAATTTCCGGTTGGCCGTCTCGATTTTCTCTAAGCGCAACCGGGAAAGAAATCTCTTCTGAAGAGCGTTCTCATCTTCCTGGGGCTTCGGTTTAGGTACCTTCGATATAACGAAGGGTGGTGGCTAAAACAAAGGGCCGGTCGCGGGTTGGTCGATAGTCCACGGCCGCCAATCAGGCGAGACCTCGCCGGCAACCCTCGTCCTTGCAACTTGCTATCCGCCGAGGGTGGGTTACACCACGGGGTGAGTCTGTTCATCCCCGTAGGAGAGGAACTCGGAGAACGAGGATGGCCAGGGTGTCTCGTCGCCAGGGTTACGACGACTCGATGGCGAAGACGGTTTCTGAGCTCCGTTCAACCTTTCGTTCGTCTGCGTCGACGCCTATGGTTCCTGTTCATATTATTTATGCCTGCTTTTCCGTAAATACACCGAATAAAAATACGATCGAAAAATTAAGAATGAAAATTAAAGACTTAAACGAATTCATCTCATTTTTTTTACATGATTCAACTATTGTTTTGTAGCGTCCAGAGTTTGTTTAACTCTTTCCGTCGATCGCGTGAGCCGTAGGTAAAAAAGGCGTTGAGAAATAAGTTTCCGCCTCCTGTCTCAACGTATCTCGTTTATTCAACACTTACTTTTATCATACATCCTTACGCGTAAGATCTACATAAAAACTTATTAAAACGAGCTTAATCATATGTTCATAACTGGTTCTGGGCTGGGGCAGCTTCGCGTGTTGCTTCGGTGCACGGTGTTCCCATTCTAAAACAAAAACAACCAGTAACTGCATGAATACTTTATTCAACAAACAACAAAATTAATCTATGTTCCGTTTAATCGACGAATTCAATTTTGAACGTTATAATTAGTCGACTGGTACGGCAGAAAAAGATGTATCGTTTTAAATTACTGCTGAACAGATTTTACATCGGGGGACACGGGAACAATAAAGAGCGACGGGTTTTTCGAGGGGTCGAAGGAGAGGGTGAGGAACGCAGGGGCTCCACTTTTGTGGAGCGGACAAACGAGAGGCAATCGCTCGATCGGTGATCAGCCTTCAATGACATCGTCGAAGTGGCAATACAATTTATTCCTTCGCAATGCTTGCCTATCCGACGGGATTCGAACACAGAAAGGAAAAAAAAAAGTACGTCAGTCTTCGCGATTCCGCGGATCGACGATCATTGATTGTTCCGGGGCGTCAGGCTAGAACGATCTCAGAACCATTATTAACTCGTCTGCCTCGTGGGACGCTCCTTCCTCTTTCGCGTGCTGTTCCTCCACAGCTAGCACGTGTATCCCGTAATTAATAATTGCGCGAGTAATTACCCTTATCCCGTTCCCCGAGGATACGCGTTGCCGGTTGGAGTACTCGATTTCTCTTGTCAGGCTACGATATATCTATGTATATGATCTTATCGCTTGAAATAATTTCAAGATAGAACTCATAATTCATTTAGGAGAAGGAATTGTGAGAAAAGCAGCTGCGTTCGCAAACGAGCTGTAAGAGAATGGCTAATGCAAAATCGATCGCTCCTGGAAAGAAATTCTGTGTATACCTGGCTAATAAAGGAATCGAAGAATAATAAGAGGTGGAAGAGGACCACGGACGAGTAAGATGCGCGCACCGTCTCCGAAGGGCTATGACAAATGAATTTTTATTAAGCTCCGTTCCTTCGCAGCTTATCAACCGATCCGATTGGCACAATAATGCCGAACGGACGAACGAACGAACGAACGAACGAGACCCGACGATATCGAGAAGGCCCCTGCCTCTAACCTCGACTACCCTCTGTAATTATTTTTACGAGGGTGAGAAGCCGGCTGCCGCTGACAGGCTCGCGGCTCGGAGGTGGAGAACTAGCTGACGGAGACACGACGAGGATGAGGCTAGAACCAACCGACCGTTCCATCAAACAGAGACGCGAACCGGTGAAACAGGTAGAGGGACGGGTTCCACCCCTTTCCACGCTTTTTACGCTGAGCACTCCTTCGAAGGCGGGGGTGGAAAAGGCGGACCGCGGAGACAAAGATTCGTGTCATTGACAGTGTCTCGGGTTGCTCGGCAAATGACAGCCGGGACACGTGGCTGGAACACCTGTCCAGGGACTGAAAAACGTGCTCAACAGTTTCACAAGCTCGTCTCTTGTCGTTCTTCCGGCGACCTCACGCGCCTCAACCGCGCGATTACTTAGACGTCGCCTCGATCGACGACGGTCGTTTTCTTGGATGATCGTGGCAGAAACGAAATCGAGAGTAGAATTAATATCGAAATAACATTAGAAGCATAGAAGTGCCAGTAAATTCACTTAGTTGTAAATAGAATATCGCTTCTAATGCGTTTCAAGTATTAATGGAAATGATAACACGAAGCTACGCAAGTCCTTACTATCTCCTTGAACCTAACGACTAATAATTAAAGCCTTCTCGTTGGCAACAGCACTGCGTCAAATTTATACACTGTGTCACACGGCCTTATCCTTTTTCTAGTTTAGTAGTACTTAGAATTTTATTTTCGTTATTCTTGTTAACATGATAATGTACTTTATATTTCTTATTTATGTGTTACAAGGATTCTTACCCGTGAATAAAGTAATATTATTATCATTATTATTATTATTACT
>NW_017139431.1:1558657-1570552 GCF_001652005.2 Ceratina calcarata | reverse complement strand
TTATTACTATTACTATTATTATTATTCACACTTCTTCGTTCACAAATTATTTAATGTTTGTGAGACACTGTCGCGGGAAAATGATTAAAGTACATTGCCGTACGACTACAATGGAAATGAAGAAGTTAACGCGGCCGATTCCGTATGCAGAATGTTAAACTGGCTAGAATGCGGCTGGAAGGTGCGTTATTTTGATCTTGGCGGGATGATTCGGATAGGCTAGAAAAAGAAGAAAGAAGCGGAGGAGGGACGCGCGAAGGATGACTCGACGAGAAACGACCGCACAGCCATCGAGCGCGATGTGCCGGCTCTCTGGTTCAATTTCTGGCGTCAATTAAAAAGTGACGCGGACCGAGGAAAATCAGTAATTAACGAACCAGCCACCTTTGCCTCTTCGCCCGTACCAACCGCCCTCCACGATTTCGCGCTACCATCGTTTTCGTCACTCGTCTTTTAATCGTTTATCGAAAAATCCTTAACCACCTTATTTCCAGTAGAATTTATTTTACAGTAATTCATGAAACCAATTAAACATTATCAGTGAGAAATAAATTTATTTAGACTGTTTCATATGAAAGAGTCGATTTGATGATAGGATTATTACGTTAAACTGAAGTGGGAGTATAATAAAATTGAGAAAGTTACACGAACCACTTTTCAGTTAGGTAGAGCATACGAGTGAATACTAGTTGGAATGAAAAAATTGGTTCACTGGTACCGCATCGGTGAAACTGAAATTAACGACAGGACCGAAAAACAGAATGATCCGCGGAATCGACGAATCAAGGTGTAACCTCGTTCCCGCGGCTGCCGGGTCCGGTGTCAGGCGTTAATGACGTCTCATCCTGTGACAGGGAAACGGTCGGGACCAGGATTTGGCACCGCCGATAAAAGTGGGGAAGCCTGAGCACGCGGGGCGGCAGGAGGCGAGTTCAGCTCAAGTTCGTTACACGCCGTGACTCGGCAGGGACGGCTTCTCGAAGATGCCAGCCTACCTCCGGCACCTTCGACACCTTTTTACCTCGTGTTGGCTCTCGCTCGTCATTAGCACTGGCCCGTAATTGCCAAATTCACGGGCCCCGGGACCCCGGTCGCGCTTAATCGACCGATTATACATTGCCCTAGGCGAAACACGTCCGGGGATCGTGATCGCTTCTCCTCGATAAGCGGCTGGTCCATTGTTCAGATTGTACTTCGATGCTGTCTACCTCGACGACTGTTTGCTAAATTGTATAAGATCGCATCGCGATAATTAATTGGCTGTTCCCGAGGTGACGCGGATGCTGTTCGCACGCGTCGGATACTTCGTTGAAAGAATCTAGGGAAACAAATTCAAATAGAATAGATCGTAGAAAGAATCGAATATGAAACTACCTAAATCGGGATTACAATTTTTAAGAAGTCGAATGGTTGTTTCAAGCAGAAGACGATTGGTAAGGACCAATTTATCACAAGACATTTTTGAGGAATTTTAATGTCCATGACAGAGGGAAGAAACCGCATCGCGTCGTAATTAACCAGGACGCGAAAGAAATCGGCAAGGGACGATTCGCCCAACCGGGCGTGGAGAAATGGAGCCGGCATGGTGTACGCAAATAGAGAGGTACGCGCGAAATCGCATGCTGGTTTTTGCCAGCGCGCGGTAGAAAACGGGGCTTGCCGGCTAATTACCTGAAATAACCCATTAGTCCTGTATACACGAGAAATTACATGGGGAAGTGCGGTACAGAGGGATAGAAGCGTCATCAGTGACGAGTCAATCTTTGCCGAGGAACCAACAGCCCTTTTCGCTTCACTGTAAGATCGAATCTTGTTGTTTTCATGAATCAGCGGAAAACCGCGGCCGGGTAAAATCAACGCGAATCTCAGTCTTCATTTACCAGCAAATCAATTGCGAGCAAGTATCATATCGAGATGTAAATTTGAATTTAATTCAAAAAGATTCCTTTGTGTATAATTATTCGTACTCATCTCATCTATCAAGACATTTTAGATTTAATTTCTGAACTATGAGAAAAAATTGGATATAAATTACTAGGCGTATTCAGTCTCTAATTACTGTAATATTAAAGATAGGAAGGGTTCTATAGCCTGTAAAGAGCAGATTTGAGCCAATAAAGTGTCGTTTAAAGTAAATGCTCGTCGCATCAAGAATCTGGAACACGTAATTTTCTGAAGATCGGTGAAACAACCAAAGGGATGAAACGTGAGGAGCAATCAATGGCAATTTCATAGCTGTCTTCCATAGCGGGAGCTTTGGAGGGCCGTTTCAAGGTTCTGAGGTCGAATCTATTGTGGTGGCGATTTGTGCAATGACAAAGCGCATTCTCCGCGCGTCCGTCGAGCTTTTCCCTTTGAAATATGTAGGATAGCACCGTACCATACTAGCCGGTATTTAAAGTTCTTCTGTCGAATGTTACATCAATTTCTAGTTAATCATTGCTTACCTACTGTATAGCAATACGAGAAATCGTAGCCACACGGCAATGTACATGAAGCAAAATGACGTTATAAAATACTTCATGTTCTTTTTTTATAATATCAAGTGCGTTTCATGTCCAAATAACTATTTGAAATAAATTTTGTTAAATAATATATGTGACAAGTGTTTCTTAAAACTTTCATCGTATGAAACCTGCAATTTTGTATCAGGAATTTGGATCAACCGATCGGACATTGATCGTCGGACTAACTCGAGCAGAACGAAATCACCACGCAGATCGCCCTGACAACTGAAACTGGAGCAAAACAGTTTAATCCGACTTGAGGAATCGGTCACGGTGCGAGAGAGGAAGCTTGTTATCGACAAGATCTTCGATTGCACGAATCTTTCAATCGGCGCGAACGTCACGGTGATCCCGTTCGAGACGTTCCAATTGCTACCTTGAATCAATTAATTCCCGTGTAATTGCTTTCTCGATCGCGCCTGGGTCCCCGGTTTTCTCATGGGACAGGATTAGGAGGACGCACACGCGCACGTATTTATTTACGTGTGTATATCGTCAGACACTATCGAGTCGACAGATTTTCATTAATTCGATCAGCCATAAAATCAATCGTCTAATTGTTACGTACGTAAAAATAAAAATTACGCGATAAGGGTAACGAAACTGTGCGAAGTGACGCGTTGCTATTTTAATTTATAGCCGTCGATCAATCCTGTCGATCGCAATCGCGGTAACGTTCGCGAAGACAAACCACCGATACGAGAGCCGATTGCATAAACAGAATTGCGTCAAACGTAATTACGGAGGGAGTTGTGGTGACAGGAAGCGCGTAAATCCGTGACTTATCTAATCTCGCGTGTTGACGACGAGAAAGGACACTCACCGTCGGGCGCGAAACAATCAAGGAGCCTGATCCTTCGGTGCTGAAGAGGTTCGAGTTCGCCGTGCCGAAGGACGCTCACGTTGGCCAGGATTCTTGTACGCGCACGTTGCTCGTCGCGTTCCAATCCCTGCAACACACGCCACGAACACGTCTGAGCGATCAGTCGAATCCGAAGCGGATAATCAGCGTGATCGAGAGACTGTTAATCTGGTGATAATTAATCATATCACGTCTCGCTTTAACACAATATTAATATTATGACTATTTTAATTATTTTATGTAACCCACAGGATCTAGCAGTATAATCTCTCAGATTTGATTGGATATCGGGCATCGATATTGTTAACAAATTTTGGCTACCTTTGAAAATAATATAAAGTCTTTACATTTCATTTTCACAACCATTGACTTCTTATTCCGAATAATACAAATAATAGGAATATTTTTATTCTCGCTCGTAACATAAAAGCTCGAGTGTCATTAACGATGCAAACTCAGAGATTATATTGCTGGACCCTGCGATATCAAGAGAAAGATAATGCATCTAAATCAAGAATACTTCTTAAAGAGTGGCGGGGGAGTTTAAGAGCTAAAAAATTCCACGCGCATGGTATCAAGCTCGCGTTCCGTGGCCCTTGTTATAGATCTTCGTTGAGGTGTGAAAATGACGGATGGCCGTAACGAGACGAGACGAGAGCGAGAGAGAGAGAGAGAGAGAGAGAGAGAGAGAGAGAGAGAAAGAGAGAGTGCCAAGGCAGAAAACATCCTTTTCTCCTCTGCACCTTTCATTTACTCCACGCGCGCGAACGTCACGCGAGAAGAAGTAATGAGCCGGCTTCGTTACTTAACGCCACGCAAGTCGTTTCACGCCCACGCGCGGAACAACCTCGGAGCAGACCTGGTCCGGCTGGATTGATTCGAGAATGACAGTTACGTCGTCACATCGACCATATCTTATTGCCCCGTCTCATGACGTTGAATCATTACCATCCACCTTTCTTTTCTTTTTAACTATCATGCTAAACGATATCAATGATTGATAAATAGTAATGTTCCAACTCTTTGTAAGGAATGGTAATTTTTTTTACATTCTTACAATGAACAACGCGATTTTATCTTAAATATTACTGATGGAGAATATCTCCTTTGCTGATAGAAGTTGCTACAACATCTAGTTATGATTCAACGCTGTTTAATTATTGTCTTTTTAAACGATCCTCGTTTCGGCGAGGATAAGAATGCTTGATGAACGTCCGATTGGCGCTACATGCTCTATCGAATTAATTTCAGCATCGAGGTTCGTCTCCGAAGAAAGATGACAGCCACGTCGGCGTGACAGCGAATAACGATCCCGCTTCGTTAGCACCTTCCCGTGCATCATTCTTCTTGATACACTTGGAGCAGGATTCATAGTCGGAAGGTAATAATATCCACTGATATTTCCGCCCGATATCTACTGTGTGATTGTACAAACGCACATAACAAGTAGAGTAGAAGTACGCTCCGAATTTCGGGTAAATTCAAAAATTTACGGACCAACCGTGAATGAACCACGAAGAATCTAGGTGGAAGTCAGGAGGTGAGAAAAAGTGGAGCAGGGTGAGACGAAGCGTGAGAAGAAAAGAAAATGAGAGAAAGATAGAAGAGATGGAAGGTAGAAGAGGAAAAGGGAGCAAATAAATGCGACGATGTGGTGGCGGGGCAGACTGAGCAGGCTGTGAGAGAAAAGGAGAGCAAAAGAGAGGAGGATGCGCCTTTATCAGCCAGCCCAAAGACCAACCAGGCTGGGGCCAGGCTAACCAACCAGAGGCATCCTTCAGCTACGGATGCTCAACTGGTACGAGGAACGGCGCATCGTAGACGCCGACGCTGCTCCGCGCCACACCGTCGACGCCGACGGCTAATGAGCAGAACCTCAATGATACCCGACAAATGAAAAATCAGCTTCCCCTAATTACGGGATCCTTGGCAACGCTGCATCTTGATGACGTCTGCCGTGCTGCCGTTTTCAGCTTAACCCGCGATCTTATTCGTTTTTCCCCGTCTTTGATTCGCGGTCACATTAATTAGGGACGACCAAAGTCGCGTCGCATCGTTGCCTCGTGCCCACGGTTTGTCTGATACGCGTTATTACAATAAAAGCAAGATGTCGGGGATGCTGATATCTGGTCTCTGTTCATAATAATAAATTTCACCAAACGAGAGTCGCAATTTAGATTTCATTGGCAAAACGGCAACGAAGAATATCTGTTTCATTATTTTTTTGCCAAATGATCATAAACGATAAAGGGAAGAATAGAAAGATTAAATAAATGAATTGGTAGCGACAAATCTCGTATTCATTAATTAAACAAAGTGGAGTACGTACATTTTCAATTGAAACTATTTGTAAAACATTGCGCACTCTCTATATTTTTTTTTTTATACCGACCACGTGAAATATGTAGTATAATATTCGTTTGCAATCTGTTAAAAAAATAGAGGTTTTTCTGTACTTGATGGGGACTTTTCGGTGAACTACCGTCCTGGCTATGAATCCAATTAGCTTTCGATTTACTATATAGCGACACGAGATTGCGTCCAGTTGGGTGAAACCGACCGATGTCAAAAACGCGGGGATGTCCACCCTCCTCCGACTACCACAACAACTCGGGCTATTGTTCGAAAAAAATTAACTTTGGACTTTTATTTACTACCCTGCTGGTCGACGCTCGAGTTCGCGCCTCTGACCCTGACGAGACGACGTTCGATTGATCGTGAAATTTACAATTCCTCTCGTCATCGAAATGGAGGACTCCGTAGTTCGTCGTTCAACAAAGATATTTTTCCTTTGAACATTTCAGATATGTCGTAAATTGTACTTTACTGAATGGCTTACATTAAATATAAACGCGAGGAAACATTATTATGTATCCATACCAACGGAGACATCGCTTAATCTCTAATATTTGAACCTTTGATAAAGTTCGTGATTGTTACTAAGCAAGTTGAGTAACAATTCTTCCCGGGAGCAATTAATTTCGTTCTTGAAAACCGAGGATCACGGACGAACGTTTCCTCTACGCGTTTCTCGCTCTTCGGTGACGCTTTTCAATTCAGCCCCCGCCTCCGCGGTGGGTCAGATCGGACGGTACGAGCCCGGGCGAGAGAAAAGGGGAGCAGCGAACGTCCGCGAAACGATGGTCCGCGCCGCTAGTTTTTATGAATTCCGGTGCGCCGGAACTTCCGGCTAGCGACCTCATCTCCAAACCACCGTTGCCATCCAGTCACGTTTTTACCCCGTTCATCCTGGCCGGAGCTCCGTCGCGTCGATTCCCGATCAGCCGTGACACCGTCGAGCTACATTAATAACTGACCACGTTACTCGTCGCCGCGTTTTTATCGCCATCGATCCATCATTTCTCCTCTATTTTCTGCTAATCTCGCTGCTCGTCTTCCGATACTTTTTGCCCGGTCAGACTCCGGCGATCGTCTCGTTACATTGGTCCGTCGCATTTTCATTCCTCCTGTTATCACATTTCATTCTACACGTTCCAAATTCATTTTATGACTCCCTAATTTGTCACGTCGAGCGCTGGACGTAATTCGACGTGCTTTCACAGATATGTACGAATAACCCTTAACATCTCTCAAATTAAAAGCTAATGTAGACTGTTTTTATAACAAGACCGTATTATTAGAGTCGTCTGACAATTCCATTGATTTCATATATTCAATCTTTGTTATTAAAACACCGAAGGAGGTTTTGTTCTTTTCGAAAGAAATCGCAAGGAAGCCGTCTCGAGGACAGCCGGGGAGCGCATCTCGTCTCGCGCGCCTCGTTCGACAGTCATTACGACGCGATTCGCGAGCAATTAAAGCGAAGTGGTCGGGACAAACATCGATCAGGAAGAGTGCACCGAGGGGAATCGGTGTACACACTGAAGCCCTTGGCTACCGCCGCGAATAGAAGGCAAACATCGATACTCAAATATTTGTAGGAGCGTGCAAACGGTCTCGGCATTGTTTCACGGCGCTACTATGTGTAAATTTAATCTTCCGAAGAACCCCGAAAATAAGCAGACCGCCGTACGGCTGCACGTGCACGCAGGGGTTAGCTAGGTATACACATATACGTGCCACTGTGAAACGTGTTCCCGGCGTGCATCGTTTCGAAGTGATTTACAGCCCTCTCTTTACTCGTGCCTTGATTTTCTGGCCACGCTTTAATACTCAGGGTCGAGAATAAACGCTAATACTCCGCTCGTAGCAATAAACTCATTACTTCCGTACCCACTTGCGACTGGCACGACACGGCATTTTTCGACATTTTCGAAATGAGTCAAATAAACGTATAACGGGTCTCTCCTTGTTCGACTGTAAATTCGCTTTCCAAAAGTATCGTCTAGACTGACCGAAATACTGGAAGGTAACTAACGGCCGATAACAACCGGGCAGGGTGGCCGACATCAGAAGCACCGCCCTCGGTGTTAACTGGCCTCAAAGCATCGGCCAAACACGTCGAGCAAAGAGTGACACCGCGGTGTTAACTGGCCCGTGGTTTCTCCGCGTTCGTCCCGAGTCCGGAGATCGAGGATACCCTTTCGGTGACCCCGAGCCAAAGGAAGGAAAAGAAGAAGGAGAAGATAGCCACGGCCGCGGTGTGTCCAGGTGTCTCGTGATCGGCCGACAAAGGACCGTTCGAAGAGAGCCACGCATCGAAACTGGCCGAAGACGTGTCGGCAGAGTCATCCCGTTGCATCCCGGAGGGACGCGCCGGGGGGAGGAGTGCACTTTGGTCCTTTTCGAGCTGACTCCGATGAAGGTGCACGTGGAGGGGGAAGATGAAGATGTCACCTTGGCGAGCCGCGGTGGTGACCTCCGGGGCCGAGTCAGCGAATTCCTCTCCGGTTGATCCACGATGACGACTTTATCCCTTTGACACCATTCTGGCTGACGGGGTTTATGAATGATCGATCGTACGCGTGAATAGTGTTTGCCTACGACGTGTCCCTCGTGCTGTTCGATACGGGACCATGATTGCTGGTCGCCAGCAGCAATTAAATTCATCTCCTCACGACGTTTAGATTACACGAAGTATTACAAACGATTACCCGCTTTTAATTATCTTGCAATATAATAATTTTCCAAGGAATCCAGGAGCATCTTTAAATTGTATTACCCCATATAAGTTTCAAACCGTGCGAGCGCCTGAACGCTACACGTGGCAGCGTGAGAGAAATTCATTCGAAGCAGGAGGAAAGGTGGGATCGTGGAGCAATGAAGGAATGCCATCATGGGGCCGCGGTCCACCTAGGAACGTAGCTAATGGGCCCACTTAACGTCTCAAGTATCTCACGAAGACGCGCTGCATCTCGTGGTCCATCTCCGGACTGTTCCGCGCGGCGTGCCGCGTTAATAATCGCCAATATTTATTCCGGATTGGTCACGGCTCGGTCTGGAGACCGATGAGGATCTAACTGAAGAATGAAACAGCGCGACGCCGAGATCGGACCTCGACACGTTCTAACGCCGGAGATTAATGCCCACCGTTCACTTTCGTTCCGTTCCTCGTTGCAGCCAAGCCACGCTCCGAACGTCACAGAATTCTTCCAGTTGTTCTCTTTCGATCAACAGAAACAACATCTTGCCTCTCATCGTTCTTAGTTTCAGATTGAAGTTCTTTATGTGTTATTCAATTATTGTCAAGCCCATCGTTACGTGTAACTTTCTCTAAGTAATACTTCATTGAATTCTTTTATAAGGAATATCTTAAAGAATGTATCGTCGATTACCTTTCGAAATATAAATTCACCAGAAATTGATGATCGAACATTTCAATACCTTTCCTTGTTATGAAGGGATCAATTTAAAATACAAGGTTTTTAGAAAAGATTCTAATTTTTATTTAGTGCGAAACACCGATCGGTTGATTGATTTACAAATGAACAGTTTCTACGTGTCATGGTAGGAGTAATCTTGGTGTCGAACGATCGAAAGGACGATAAAGTTATTAAGGAAATTAGCTTAAAGGCGATTACCAACTGCCGACAGGTCGGCCTAGCGCCTAACGGGCTCTCGAACTACAGCGAACACTTAACGATTTGTCTCTTCAGTTAATGAGTGCCAGGTCTTAACGCCAGATTAGTGACCTAATCCTTCTGATGAGCGATTCGCGTGTTCGCCACGCGGTGCGACTTAACGTGCGCGTATCTAGTCGGGTAATAGGCACGGCCACCATGTCTATTATGGTTACAGGTGCCGTTCGTCGGTAAACAAATAATGTAATTATGATGTCAACGAGATTGCTTTTCAGATCGTTCGAACAATTCCATTGTAAACTCCATTGGTCAAAACACAGGGGGAAGTATAAGATATTAAAAGATAAAATTCATAATGTCTTATACTGATCGGATGATTAGTTAATTAAAATAAAACAAAAAGTATCGTTTGAACAAGAAATTGTCTCCGCTGTTCAAATTTATTATAGATTACGTAATGAATTTTTCGACTGTTCATTGGATATCTAAATCTTCCCAACTGCGGTGCCGAATAAATCAGGCGACCGCGGTAAAAAAAAGAACACGGCGCGTCCAGTCGGTTAATTTCTTCCGAGTTACAGTTTCCAGGATGAAAGAGCGAGCGTGGAACGGGCGGAGGTGATACGGTGTGTCGCTTATATGGGACGTCATGTCCTGCGGACGCACAAAGGGTGAGGATGAATCGCCTCCGGAGAGCCGCACGACAAATGGGGACATTAAGTCGCTTTTGCGACCTGGTACCAGAGCTACCGGTGCTCTATGCGCTCCTACCGCTACCACCCCCGACCTCTCTTCCTTCCCGTCCACGTGTCTGCGAATCCTGGATACGTTTTGCTTGTCTCTTTTGCGTAAATCGCAGGGATCTCAATGCTTACTCCGGCTCAGAAAATTGGAGATATTCCAATCTAAGAAGCTTCAAACGTAATCCTTACTATGAAATCAATTAATGTAAAATCATTGTTACATATTATATGTTATATAAAGTGTTATGCATTTGGTACAACCAGATTGGGGCTGATTCTACGTCAAAAAATAGGTCGAAAATTATTTTTACATTTAAGACTTCGCTTTCGAGAAAATCAACCTTGAAGATCTACTCGGCCAAGTCTCTCTGGATATTGTCCTTGTTTATGTTAATGATCGATCTTAATATCTTCATACTATTTTGGATAAATTAAATAACGAGAGCATAAAATAAAAGGAAGTGATTCCTATTCGGGAATTGCATAAACTTAAAAATTTTTGAAAATCATATCCATGATTTCTAAAACATAATTGTGCTCTTCTAATTAAATTTCTACGTACATTTTCTAAAGTGTCTCAGACTTAAAGACAATCTACAGTGATATCCGTTGAGTTGAGACTTGGCCGAGTGTACGTGTACCGAGTAGATTTTAGCTCAAATGAAAATTATAAAAACGAAGAATGTAATCTTTGATAAGATAGCCAAATATTCATCTACATAATCATTGCTTTGGTATTAATCTTGAGGGCGTACTGACAAGTGTCGAAAACGGGAGAAACGAGAAGAACATGTTTCATCAGCGCTGGGTGCTTTTCTGTTCCATGACTGATTTATATCGAAATGGAAGGCGCGCGTGCCCGTGGCTGCGGACGTTGCAGTGGCTATCCGATTGCTATCGAGTTCCGGCGGAAAGGAGGAAACGTCGCGCTACCCGCCTGCGTTCTGTCTGATCTATCTTTCCTGCGGGAAACTTTAGCGACGACGTTATCCGTCCGTAAGGTATCGCCTACGATTCAAAGACGACAAATCTAATCCCTGCAATGAAATTATCGTTCACGTTCGGAAAAGTTGTTATACTTTTACGATTCTTCCTATTTTCAATAATGTCTCTGGTAATCTCGTTAAGAACCGAATTAAATGTGTTTACAATGAAATTAGATGGAAGTCTTCTCGATCCCTTCACTTCTCAAATCTGTTCCTTATGTTTTAAATAGATGTAGCAGAAAGACATTTATAATATCGTGAAGTAGATAGTGAATTTTGAAACATGGAAAGAATATCTTTTGATTTTTCACCTAGACAAAAGATTTTAATGGATCGTCCAAATATTTGTAAACGACAAGAAGAAATTCTAGGACACCCGTTGGATAGTGGGATAGTACCGTAGGATGGTTTTCTCGGGGGTAGAAGCGAGGACCTGTCACATTACGGAGTGGAATTTATGTCCGATGCCCAGCGGCGTGACAAGTTGCCGCTGATGAACGGCCCCACCGCGAACTCTTGGCCCTCCTTAAGGATATGAACGGAGAAAGGTGGAGAAGGACGAGACCGAACGAGAATCCTTGCCTCTCCCGTCCGTCCTTGGCTTTACCTTCGAATTCCCTGAAACTTTTCCGCCTCAGTTTTCAATTTTAGTAGTTCAACTTCCCTACTCTATATCCTTGGTATCACTTCTTTGGAGTAACTTACAAATTTCGATATACAATCCTATTATCCACACCTCGTAACCCTGTAGTCCTAAATTCATAATTTTAGCTTTCATACATTGCATGTGAATGAAATGATGTAGTTTGAAATGAT